>NW_017670374.1:453328-524776 GCF_001879085.1 Nicotiana attenuata | reverse complement strand
TTTAGTCTGCTTGTAGACGACTCGAGACGTTCGTTCGTTCCTAGACCTTCGAGTGAAGGACCGTCGTATCGCCCACGTCATCAGAGACTGGTGGCAGTTCCATTCATTCCATTTGGAAGCGAGATACGAACTCTCGCAGAATCTCATTATCCCTTTATTTAATCTTGAAGACGTCGGATTTCCTTGTTGCTACTTTGATGGCGCCAGCATGTGCCTTAATGAAAGAATCTGCTAACATGGCAAATGAATCTATCGAGTTTGGGGCCAGGTTGTGATACCACATAATTGCCCCTTTAGAGAGTGTTTTCCCGAAATTTTTTAGCAGGACGGACTCGATCTCGTCGTCCCTTCGGTCGTTGCCCTCTACTGCACAAGTGTAGGCGGTGATGTGCTCATTAGGGTCTAACGTTCTGTTATACTTTGGGAGGTCGGGCATTCTAAATTTCTTTGGAATGGGTTTCGGGGCCGCTTCCTGTGGGAACGGCTTCTGCACGAACTTCTTTGAGTCCACACCTTTCAAGATCGGGGCGCTCTTGGAATTTGGTCGACCCTCGAGTTGTAAGTCTCGGCCCTCTTATCGTTGGATTCTATCATTTTCTCACCCGATTCGATCCTTCTAGTGAGGTCCTCGAGCATCTTTACGATGACGGGATCGGCTATCGACCCATTATTACTCGACCTCTCCGGTACCTGTTCGGCCGGGGGAGCTGTCCCCGGTGCTACTGTGCTAGGAGTTTTCTGGTGGCTTTGCAGCTGAGCAATAGCCAACTATTGTGCCTGCAACATTTCAAAAATAACATTAAGGCTAACCTCCCGTTCTTCCCGAGCTGGGGTTTTCTAGGCTTCTTGTTGGTCGTCTTGGTGTATGCTCCTGTTAGTGTGGGAGCTTATTTCGACGTGTTGAGCGTTGCGAGAGACTTCGTGCACCGGAATCGGTCCTGGTGCATTCTCAAGGTTTTGTTGTGACTCACCAACACCTGTAACGGCCCCACCATTCTCTCCGTGGTTCTTAAGGTTATTGTTTACTGAATCAGACATTCCGACCTGAAATCAAAGATCTTTGGACAAGAAAAAGCGTGAAAGATAACTTGCGTTGTGTAATGGAACCAGCAAGAAAATAATCACTATTATTTTTAGCCCCACGGTGGGCGCCAAACTGTTTACCGTGAAAATGGTAATTATAATTAAATTTGATTCTGGGACTCTAAAAATACGTGATCTATTTTTATGCCGGTTGTTAGGTAGTCGATGCTATGTATCTGAGACTTAGGAATGAAATAAGAGTTGAAGGTAAAGTGATGATCAAACCAATATATTAACAATCGGGGCCTCGAGCTCGCCGATTCCGGGGCCTCGAGGTCGATTACGGGGCTCGACTGTGAGCTATTGAGGGTTATCAAAGTATAACTAACAGTTATGATAAAATCAAAGAAGGCTCTTTATGGCCAATGATAAGCAATTAAATGATGAACAATAATGAAGATAATAAATGAGAGCAATAATAACAAGAAAATATGTAAGAGAGCAGAGAGGATGTTGTTTTATATTTCTTATGGAGCACCTGAAGCAACAGATCCCTTACAAAATGACAAGGACTCCCTTTATATAGGAGGAAAATCCCCACATAGTACAAAATACATTAATTACATAGATATGGGGATGGGACGGCTGAATGACGCCCTGATTTGGGTTCAGAGCATCCTGCTAGACTGTGTCAGCCCTAGCCGCGTGCCTTGGGAACTCCCCATTTCCACCATTACCATGATCATTACAACCCTGGGGTCGAGTGTTGACTACCCTCGAGGAAAGATATTCGGCCGCGTCCTCGAGCCTTCGAGGTGATCCCGCGGCCTCGAGCCTTCGAGGTGATCTTTCGAGTGCCTTAATCACGAGAAATTGGACCCTCCGATTTCACCGTATACAAACATAGACAAGAGATTTATTCGAAAAGCACAAAGAATCGAACTAGAGAAGATCTAAAACCTTTATTTTAGGGTGAGTAAATTAATCAAAACAACTATAGGAATAACATAGATACACGAAAACATTAAAGAGAAAATACTCAAAATTAAGGAACCCTAGCAGATCTGAAAAGATCTAGGCCTTAATTTTAGGGTGAGTAAACTTAGGCGGAAAACCTTTTAACGAAATCATGAAAAGATTCACAGATAGTCATGCAGAAACATAGATATGCTTTTAACGAAAAATAAATACCAATTCTCAGCAGATTTCAAAGGATCTAAACCCTAGATTTAGGGTAAATTAAGGAATGAGCAAAATCTCGGAGATTCAAACCATAAGGAGACGGAGAAAGAACATAGATGGAAAGAGATAAAGGTTCGAACCAGATTTGGTTCAAAACAAGAGAGATCCACTTGCCATTTTAGGTAAGTGATTATGTACTACCATAATCGGTTAGCCAGTAGAGAAAGGGACCCGGATAAGGTAAGAAATCACCGGATGATTCCATATCTGGTTGGAATCAAAGGGGATTTGGAGGGGATTTGGGTGACGGTGCTTAGGGTTTGACAGAGAGAAGAGGGAAGGTTGAGAGAGTTCATGGGCGGTGGGTTTGGGTGAATGAGGGTTAGGGTTAGGTGTTTGGTTAGTTTAAATGAGGGGATGGGATACAGACCGTTGATCTCAGAGATCAACGGTCACAATTAAAGGGGTTCTGGGTCGGGTAGTTAATTGGGTAAGGGTAATTGGGTTAGGGTATTGGGCTGGGGGTAATGGATAGTGGGCTAGGTCCGAAATTAGTTAGTTAAAAAGGGGCTAAATTTTAAATACCCAATTAATTTAACAAAATAATTTTATAAAGTAATTTGTAAACACTAAAAATTTAATTTGTGCATAAAAATGATTTAAAATAATTACTTAATATTATAAAAATATAAAAATTCATTTTTCATGTAAATAATGTAATTATGCATACATGGGCTATTATTGCAAAGTTATTGCAATTGTAGCCTAATGATACAAATATAATTATGCATATATGATTAAAGCCTAATATGAATATAAATGATAAAAATCAAGTAATAAATTATTATAAAATTATTTGTGATGTAATTAATAATTATTTAGATAATAAAATGCTGGAATACATTAATTAAAATCCCTTTTAAAATTACAGAAAATTATGGAAAAATACTGGTTGATGCTCATGCACTATTTTGAAAGTATATAGGCATTTTTAAAATATATGAGGGAAAAATTGGGTATCAACAGACCCGACCAATCATTTTGAGAATTAGCATCTGGTTCGGTGGCTTAAGGTCTCGGGCAGTTTCGTATTATGTGTTATGACTTGTGTGTGTGGTCGAGTTCGGATTTCGGATGATTCGGGATTGATTTGGAAGAAGGATTCTTGCTTTAGATGCTTAAGCGGTAAGAGTTGGCCGGAGTTTGTCTTTTATGTAGACGACTCCGGAATGGTATTTTGATGATTCTAATAGCTTCATATGGTGATTTTGGACTTAGGCGTGTGTCCGTATTTGGATTTGGAGGTTCGTAGGTTAATTTGATGCATTTTGGCAAAAAATTTGGAAGTTGAAGGTTTGGAAGGTTGAGAGGTTTGACCGGGAGTTGACTTTGTTGGTATCGGGCTCTGATTACATTCCAAGAGTTGAATTAGCTCTGTTATGTCATTTGGGACCTGCATGCAACATTTGATGTCTTTCCATGTTGATTTGATATGTTTCAGCACGAGTTTTGGAAGTTGGAAGATTCAAAGTTCATTAAGTTCGATTTGAGGCGCGATTCGTAGTTTTGACGTTTTTTGTTGTGATTTGAGACCTCGAGCAGGTCCACGTTATGTTATGGAACTTGTTGGTATGTTTCGACGGGGTCCTGGGGGTCTCGCGTGTGTTCCAGATGGGCTACGGGCCATTTCCTCCTATTTTGGAATGTTGATTGCTGGTGTCTGATGCTCTTCTCTGCGATCGTAAAGGTACAACCGCGATCCCGAAGGCTGTTTGGTGGATGGTCCTTTTTCCTCTTCGCGTTCGCACTATTTTGTCCGCGATCGCGTTCGTGTGAGTGTTTCTTCATCACGTTCGCATTTGGCCTTTTGCGTTCGTGTAGTGTTGACCATGGGGAGGCTCGCACTTTGTTCTTCGCGTTTGTATTGCAATGTGCGCGATTGCGTACTATGAAGCAGTGATGAACCGCGTTCGCATTCCTTATTTTGCATTCACGTAGTGCTGTTGTGGGGGCTGTGATAATTGTTCTTCGCGATCGCATTGCGGTCGCATAGTGTATTTTTTAGGCATTTGATGTTTCTTCTTCGCGATCGCATTGTTATTTCTGCGATCGCGATGTGCAAATGCCTGGGCAGTGGATATTAATTCCCGGATCGAGGGTTTTGTTCCATTTATCATCTTTTGAGCTAGAGACCTCGGATTTGACCGATTGTTCGTGGGTTTTTCAAGAAATTCACTAGGGTAAGTATTCTTACCCGGATTTGATTATATGTCATAATTTCATCTTTATTTTTAACATTAAATTAGAGATTTGAATGGGAGAAAATGAGAAATTTTGGGAAAACTTTCAAAAATATAAAATGATGATTTGAAGGATGATTTGATGTCGAAATTTGACAATTTTGGTATGGTTGGACTCGTATTGGAGTGGGTGTTCGGATTTTGTAATTTTTGTCGGGTTACGAGATTCGAGCCCGAGGTTGACTTTTTGAATTGACTTATTAATTTCCTTTCAAGATCGTAGCTTTATTATCCGAAATTGTTTCCTATGAGTTTTATTTGTAATATTAAGTTATTTTGGCTAGATTTGAGCCGTCTGGAGGTTGTTTCACTTGAGAAGGTCATTTTAGAGTATCAGTCTAGCTTTTTATCTTGCCGATCCTTGTGTGGGGGAAATACCCCTTAGAATTTGAGTCATTTGTGCTAATTGTGTCAAGTGAAGGCCATGTACGCGAGGTGACGAGTACGTACTCGGGCTTATTTGTGTGAATTTAACCATTTTAGGCTCTTAGGTTCTTATGTCCATTAAAAATTGAAGTTGTCTTATCAAATTAAATCCCCCACTTACTAAATTCACTCTTACGTGTCTTATTTGGATTTGATCGATTCATGTTCTACCCTTGTTGCCAATAAACTCTTATGTGCCTTAATTGAAGTTATTGATGTCTTTTCCGTAATTTTTTAGCCTTAATTGAAGTTATTGATGTCTTTTTCGTAACTTCTTAACCTTAATTGAAGTTATTGATGTCTTTTCCGTAAATGCTTAACCTTAATAGAAGTTATTATTATCTCTTTCGTAATTGCTTAACCGTAACTGAAGCTTTGTTATCCCTTTCATTGTTGACTTATCCTTATTTGGAATCATTGATTCATGCTATTTTCTTATCATTGAATCATAATTATGTGAAATCATTGTTATACATTATTTCTCCCCCTGTTGAACTATTCTTGTTGAAACCATTATTACCTGTTGTGTCTTTAATTGCGAGTTCGTTCATCCGTTTCTTTGTGTTCTGTAGTTCTTGTATTGATTTATTTGCTGTACTCTCGTGTGACTGTTGTTATTGTTATACTCAATGATGTTGAGCCGAGGGCTAAGCGTGGTTGTGGTATTGGAGTTGTTTTGAGTAAAAGTTGTGGCATATGGGCACATGTGGTGAAAGACATTATATTGTGTTGTTATGTTTTTGGCACACGTGGTATTATTGAGAGTATTGCCGGGATGTTCGCACGTGAGTTGTTCGTGCTATTGTTATTATTGATGTTTGCACATACGGCGTGACAATTCAGGCTATATATGTAGGCTTTCGCATGTGGTGAGACAAGGTGAGAATATTGTTATGCACATGCGGCGAGACAAGGCGGGCATTTACTCTATTGTTGCGCACGTGGCGAGACAGGGAGGGCTATGTCAGGGATGATTTTTGATGACTTATGACGGCCTGGGGGAATTGTTATTTATGATATTTGTGTAGTGGTGTGCCTACCTGGTGTGAGTTATGCATCTTACGTTTTGTTATGTTATTTCCTATGTGCCCTTCATTGTCCCTACTCTTACATGTTGACTCGAGTTGTGATAGAACACTTGCACAAGCATACACGTAATTAATCACTCATATAGGTTTGAGAAGATGAACCATGATGTCTATTGATCATTTACATATATTCTCGTATACTAGCCTTCTACATGAGATCTATATCATTGGCACGTGAGTTGTCCGTGTGGTTATGAACTATTGTTATTGCTGGCACGTGAGTTGCCCGTGCAGATATGAGATGATGTTACTCCCTTAGAACGTGAATTGTCTGTGCAGATATGAGGTATTAATTGTATTGGCACATGAGTTGACCATGCGGTTGAAATTTGTAATGTGGGCACAAGATGCCAAGCGATTAGGATTCGTGATTTAGGACCCGTCATTTGGGATTATGAGGTTTGGTACCTCGAGGAAATTTTTGAATAAATCATGTGAAAAAGATTATTCTTATTGATTTGTTACTTGTTTTTCTTTATTTGGTTTCACCGGACTTAAACTGTGGTTAGCTTACTCTACAACGTATGACTTGTTTGTTCCCTTTTGCTAATTGTTGTCTCTAGCTCCCTATTGCTAGTATTGTTTTTGTTATTTTTACCATGCTTAGATCTATATTGATATTGTTCCCTGTTAGTTTCACATTCATACTTGTACATGTTATTAAGTCTAGTAGGTGTCATGATTGTCCCTCGTCACTACTCCACCGGGGTTAGTCTTGATACTTACTGGCTACCACTGTGGTATACTCATTCTACACTTTCTAAACATTTTTGTGTAGATCCTGGTACTTTGGTGTCTGTTGATCATTAGCTAGCTGATCGGGCATTGTTGTGGAGACTCAAGGTATACCTGTTGTTGCGTTCATAGACCTTAGAGTCACCTGCTTTGTAATTAATAGTTGCTGGTTAAATTTTGCCTTTAATTCAGTAAATGTTAGGCTTACATAGTCCTAAAGACTAGGCGCCATCATGACATCCGACAGAGCGAATCGGGGTCGTGACACACCTATGAAGAAACAAACAAAGTGAAAGAAACAAGAATAAATCTCCTTGTTCGTGACTATGAATTATTTCAAATGAAAGATGGAGAATCTGTTGAAGAAATGTTCTCTTGATTCAGCAAAATTCTTGGAGATTTGAAATCCTTTATTAGACCAATCGGAAGTGGAGAACAGGTTAGGAAAATACTAGGAAGTCTACCACCATTTGGCATTCCAAAATACTAGAGGTGATCTAATTGCTTTTGAGAAAATTCACACGAACAGGCAAGTTCATCAAGAGAAAAGGAAAATAGTTAAAGTTAAAGCAATTTTGGCTGAAGAAGGAGGAGGAGGAGGAGGAGGAGGAGGAGGAGGAGGAGGAGGAGGAGAGAAGAAGGAGAAGGAGAAGGAGAAGGAGAAGGAGAAGGAGAAGGAGAAGGAGAAGGAGAGGAGAAGGAGAAGGAGAAGGACAAGCAAGAGGAGGAGGAGGAGAACATGATGAAAACATAGAAATGCTCTCTAAAGTTGTAACAAGCATGATGAGGAAAAACAGAAATAATAGAAGAGGTAAATCAAATTTCAAAAAGGGAAAGATGGGAAATGAAAATGACAAAAATGATAGAAGATGCTATGAATATGGAAAACACTGATACATTCAACCAAAATGCCTTGAACTGAAAAAGAAACTCAGTAGAAATTTCCAAAATAAGAAGTCATTTGGGGCATGGAGTGATGAAGAAGAATCTGATTATGAGGAAATTGTCAACATGTGTTTCACGGCCATCAAAGAAGATAGTGATGAAGATTCAAGTGAGCTTGGCCTCATGGCAGACGAAGGAAAAAGTGAGGTACGTTTGCCTATGTGTCCTAAATGCAATGAACTTCAAAAATTTATTGATATTGCTCTTGTAGACATTGAGAAAGTTCTACATGAACTTCGAAGATTCAACGAGAAAAGAAAGACTAGGCACTGAAACTAAAAGTATGTGAAACTGAAAGAAGAAGCTCATGAATTTCAACTTCAACTGAATGGACTGCGAAAATCCACCAGTCACAGTTCCATCAAATCAAACCAGTCAACTTCTCGTAATAACTCATCTAGGAAAAGAATTCACTCTACATGCATTCTCTATGGCAAAGATGTTCAAATTCTAACAATTGCAGGTTTAGAAATGGCAGAGGAAATACCTCTGAAAGTCTTAATAATCCATCTTTTTTTTTGTGTGTGGAGAACCTAACCATACATCTAACCATTACAGGTTTAAGAACAACAAAAGGTGGGTTTGGCGACACAAGTCCTGAAATTAGGCTAACAATCAGAACACAAACCGTCCAGGACCCAAGTAGGCTTGGGTACCTAAAAATAAGTAATTTTTTTTTGCAAGAACAACGCAAGAAGAATCGAAAAGGGAAATGGTACCTCGATAGCGCGTATTCCAGACATTTGACAAGTGACTGTTGATACCCAAATTTTCCCTCATATTTCTAAAAAATATAAAATAGTATATTTTCATCATCATCTAGTTTATGAACCTATACAAGCATTTTTCATAATTTTTAAAGGCTTTAAATTAATTTCTTTCTGCATTTTTATTTTAGAAATATCCAATAATTATCCTTCAAATTATTTTTATGATGATTTAATAATCCAAACTCATCATTTACACCAACACGCATATTTTTAAATATTTTATTTCACTTCTCATATTTGCATTTTAGGGCTAACTGCACATTTTTTGCAATAATAGCCCATATTAATGTATAATTATATTTTTTATGCAGAAAATGAATTTTTATATTTTTATAATGTTGAGTAATTATTTTTTAATTATTTTAGTGCACAAATTATATTTTTGTTATTTTTATAAATTATTTTCTATTAAATATTGGGTATTTAAAAAAAACTAGCCTAAAACCCCACCCATTTTCGGACCAATTGCTGGCCCAAATCTAACAACCTAGCCCAAATAACCCCCAGCCCAAATCAATTAACCCAACCCCACAACCCGGTCGCAACCCGTTTAACCACCCGACCCAAGACCACTTTTAAATCGTGGCCGTTGATCTCTGAGATCAACGGCCCACATTACACCCTCCCTTTTAATTACTACCCAAACCCCTAACCCTAATCACTTCCCACCATCCGCCACCCTCATATCCCAACTCCCTTCTCCCTCCTAAGAACCCTAGCCACCACCTCCCCTAAAATCTCTCCTAATCCCACACGATATGGGATTCTATGGCTACCCTGTGCCATATATGGCCTTTCTTTGGTACTGGATCCTTTTCTATACTGCTAGCCTAGACATGGCAAGCAGATCTCATAAGAATCGAACCAAAATCGGTTCAGATCCTTGACTTTTCTGATTATTCTGTCTTTATTCGTCATGTGCTCTATTGTACGTACGAATATTTCTATATCTTCTGTTGATTCTTACTTACTCTAAATTAGGGTTTTCAGATCTCTTTTAATCAAACCCAAATAGGTTCGATTCTCTGATTTTAGGTATTATTATGTCCATATTCACCCTATATTCTACCTAGGCCTGTGTTTTGTTTTATTTCTATCAATATTTGTCTTACCCTAAATTAGGATTTTTCATATTTACTTTATTAGTTCAATATCTGATTTCAAGTATTATTTGTGTCTATATTCATCCTATGCTACTGTTTTTATGCGTACTCTGTTGATATTTATTTTCCCTAAAACTAGGGTTTACCTATTTTTTCCTAAATCTGATTTTTATTGATTTTGCATGAATTGCTTCCTCATTTACGTTTTATTTTACAATGTTTCCTTGTTTACTTGTTTAATTTCTACTACTATATAAATCCCTCCCCATTCCCCTTTAAGACAGACTTGAATTGTTAATGTTTACTAAAAACTGAAGTTATTGCTCGTTGTTCTCTAAATACTCTTGTTCTATATTCTAGTTCTTGGCCATCTGAAAGCCAAGGCCAGAAATTCTGAGTTTTTGCTCTTCGTTGATATTTAGAATACTGCGGACTTTCGTTCTTTCTTGTTTTTTGCTTAACTGGTGAGTTGCTGGACTTTTGTCACTTCATTCCTATTTACCTGTCATTTGCATATGTTTTCACTTCTGGAGATTGTTGCTTAATGTATTTTCTGGGTTGTTATTGTATGCAATTCTGATTGCTTTACTTCAATTTTAGGTCTCTCTAATCTTTAACTTCATTATGCTAGTAATCTGAAACATGCCTAAACCTAATTTGAGTTAATTAATTTCTTTTCAAGCTCATCTAGCCTATGTGTTGTAACTTACTGATGTTTAGAACCTTTGCAATTTAGCCTTTCTTTAGTGTTTAGTTTTGTTACCAATCCTCTTACCTAAACATGCTTTACTTACATAATTCTTGCAATGACCTGTTCTCATCCTGTCTAAATTCTGTTGCCAATTAATATGATTCTTACTAGGATCTATGCATAGCACAATTTTAACCTTTTTCTTACTATGAGTCTGTGTACACCAATCTTGCAAACCTGTTCTGTTAATGTGTGACTACCTATGCATTAGGTGTTCAACTTGTTCTTCTGAAACTTTGTTAAGTTTGTTCTTAAAACCTAAGCTTGTTTTGTTATCTGCTCTATGTGCTCAACTTGATTGTGTTTGTATCCTTCAGTGCTGTCCCTCAACCTTAGTTTATTCTCTTTCACTTATTGCCTGGGTTCTTTGAGTTCTCATTCTTATTCGGCTGAAAGCCAAGGCTACCTAAGTTCTATCATTGACCTCCCTAGTGTGAGCACTGCTCAGGGTCCAATTGAGACACTTGTGAACTCTGACACACTAGGACTTGGTCCCTAGTCATTCCCTGAATCTCCTCTATTAACCTCCCTAGTGTGAGCACTGCCCTGGGTTCTTGAAGCCCTTGGGAACTCTAACACACTAGGGTCCAAGGTTCTTTGCCATTTTTCCTGATTGCTCAACTTTGCCCCTTTCACCTACTGAATAAGCCAATGGGCTTGTGTAAATGGCTGTTGGTTAAATCTAGCTACAGAGTTTTGGCTATGAAGACTATTTTCTGGGCTGTTGTGAAACTATGTGGACTTGAGATTGAAGGCCTGGCTTGGCCGGGTATACTTTGGGCCTGCCTTAGGCCCACTATAGCTATTTTGTAATTCTGTAATTCATTTCGTTCATTGGACTGTAATAATATTGTAATAACAATTGTGGTGTTAGTAAAATTGGGGAAATTGGTCTATTCTAATGCTTGCATGAAACGGGTAGAAATCCTACCTATAGGTGTTTAATTTGCTCGAACGTATTCTACTTCTATTTGTGTTAGACAACCTACCTATAGGACTTTAATGTTCAATTCGTTCAATATATTCTGCTTTCACGTTTGTTAGATATCATGCTTATAGGAAATAAAATGACTAATGTCTCAATGTGCATTTCAGCATATTCATTAGATATCGTGACCATAGGGTTCTGATAGTTTATATTCTACGAATCTGCATTTTTAGAAATCATGCCTATAGGGTTTCAATTGGTCAATATGCTGTTATCATAGTTGCTCACTTAGTAGATATGCCTCTAGAAGCTAAAACCAGTTTCAATCGCTAATCGTAGAAATCATGCCATAGGATAATCCCACTTACTTTAAGTGTTAAATTTGAAATTTCGACATTGTTTCGTCACCACTATTAGAAAGCATGCCTACAGGATCATACTGAACACTTTTGAATATCTCCCATAGTTGTCACTGCCAATTACTGCGCCTAGATATCATGTCTATAGGTTTAAACATTTATAACCTGTAATAATCAGCATATAAAATAAGGCTCCCTAAACTGTGTGGTTATTGAGAAGTCATGCTTCTAAAATAACACCTTGCATCTGAAAGTGCCTACATGTTTGAACTCTAAAGTCACATAGAAATCATGTCTATAGGGCTTAATGGCTTTAACTCGTCTCAATTCTGAAATTGTCAAAAGCCTAATTTGTTGGCGTGCAATTGTTGTCTAAGTGTGGAGGCTAACTTGAGCCCTTAACTGCTTTTTTCTGAAGTCCAACTTATTTTCTGCTTTTTTCTGAAGCCCTCCTGGAGGGGGTTACGAAGTATTATTTATGTTGCACGGGGTGATCCTTTAGGCTAAAAAATTTAGGACCCGCCTTATTTTCTTTCTTTTCCTATTAGAATCAAAATAGTTGTACCCTTTGTTCAAAATTTGTTTATAATAAACTTCTTAAATTTTTGTGCTCTCTCTTTGTTTATTTGATCACATAGACTAATTCATCTAATTCGAGTTTGGCCGGGAACCACAGTTGTGGACCTCGAATAGTGCCTAACACCTTCTCTTCGAGGTAATTTCGAGCCCTTACCCGATCTTTGGTGACACAAACTAGTCAAATAGAGTTATCTACAAAATTAGGTGCCATAACGCACGTTAAACCCGTTAGGTGGCGACTCTCTCTTTTAACATCTTCCTTAAAAGAGTTGTCACGTGTCGAAACCCGATTTTGCGAGAAAAAAGGGCGCGACAGCATGGCGACTCTGCTGGGGATTTTGTTAGGCTCTTACCATAAGTGAACTTGATCTTTATGAATTAGTCTTCTTTGATAAGCGTGTCTTTATTATCTTTGTTGTTACATGAATATCCCACTCCCGTTTCCCTTTTATTTGCTGCCTGTACACCCTTTTCCCGTTTTTCCCTTTATTTGAATTCACATGCAAATCTCTGCTCAATTTGGTCATAACATGCGCCTTCCTTTAGACATTTTTTTTAAAGATTTGCTACATCATGTCTCTCCCCACCCTCACTCCCTTGTTTACTTTATTACGATTTCCACATTGCGTGAACTAACTTCTTCCTTGTTTTCCTTTCTTTTTATGTCTTTACGTTTCATTCAATACTGCATTTACTGTTTTCATCATGCAAAATATTTGACAACGTATTGTTTTATCTTTGCATAAAGCATGTTCCACATCATATTTCACTCGTGCATAACTAATACCATAGCGGCGCTTGATGAGTGTCCGCGCTCTTCCTAAATCACCCTTTAATTTGGAAAGGCTTATTTGCGGTAAAACCAATCGATCAGCGGTGCAGTCGATAGTTCCATGCCTTTCCCTCTCAAGTTGTCCGCTTGAGGGTACCAGTCTAGACTCTTCTAGAAAACCCCACTCTAATATTAACTGTTCATGCATCATGTCCAAACCTAGTATGAGTTAGAACGATGTCCGCGTAATAACTCTCTAAGACAAGCCTTGTCCAAAGTTCGCCAGGATTTCCATAATCCCAATGGGCACAATCACGATCTGTGCATTATTTGGAGAAAACATGCCGATATGTTGATCATTAACGTGTAAATAGCCAAATCTGGAGGGGGAAAGGGCTAACTCTATTTGTTTTGCAGAAATGAGGCACGAAGTCCCCAGGTTCGGCATGGTTCGAAATATCCCACCTTTGCTGCTGGATGGGTGGGAAAATCTCGCACCATGTGACAAAAACCATGTGAAAAGAGTCCTCAGGAATTACCCTCTATGTTAGACATTCAGCCAAACAATGCATTAATTGAGTACGCCACCATGTTCTGGGGTGAGAAGAGAGCCGTTTTCCGTTTTGGTGACATAGAAATGACTCCCTTTTTAGAAGAAATAGGAGGTTTTGCTAGGCTCCCATGGGATAGCCCTGGTTTGGTGGTACAGGAAAACCACACTCTTCGAGGTTTCTTGAAAATGATGGGTTTTAGGAAAAATGATGCTTTAGTCTGTCTAAAGAAGTCTTACATACTATTCGATTTCCTTTATGAGCGCTATGGGCACAACAAGTCATACCTCCTTTACCATGATGAGTTTGCCATCACTTCTTTGGGTTGGACTCACCGCCAAGTTTTCATATTCATTGTCTATTTTCTGGGGATGCAGGTATTACCAATACAAGGAGAAAGGATCCACACTCGCCTAGCTATGGTCACTAAGACTTTAATGGAGGGGATTGAGGGGCAAACATACACTATTATCCCTACGATTCTAGCTGATATGTACCGGGCTTTACATCGTTGCAAAAAGGGGTATAGGCATTTCGAGGGTTGCAATCTGTTGTTGCAAGTATGGTTGTTGGAAAACCTTCAGAGAGGAGAATACCATCAAGAACTTCCGCGACGACCATGGAATGACCACATAGCCTATCACCATTTGAAGAGAATGACTTTTATTCCAAACAGGTTTGCGCAACCGGAAAATGCTGTGAGCTGGGCACATTTCTTCAGCAATCTGACTGATGACAAGGTACATTGGATGTTCTATTGGTTCCCTAGCAGTGAATTCATCATCAAGTCGAGAGATACTCCTCATCTAGTGCTAATCGAATTGAGGGGGATCTATCCTTATGCTCCTATCAGGGTTATGAGGCAAGCTGGGAGAGAGTAGGTGATACCACGAGTTTCCAAAATGGTTCAGTACAAGGCAGACTTCCAGGGGAACGCCATTCCATTCAAGTGTGAGGCACAACACATGTGGCATCAAAAGATCATTGTGGAGAAAGATACCATTGAGCCAAATCGGTATCATGCCGGCCATGTGCACTTTTATCCATCATGGTTGGTAGATGATATAGCGGGAATATCAAGCCAGGAATTAATTTAAAGAAGAGGGTTGTAGATGACGCTGCGAAGCACAAGTCAAATACAGGATGCTACGCAAAAGGGTTTTCGAGTTTGAAGCCAGGCATTTGGAACAACATAAAGTGGATATGGAAGCAATCAACGAGTGGAGAGAAATTGCTACTAAATCAATAGAGAGGTTGGAATATTTAGAGCAGGGGTTGATGGAGCTTGAAAGGAATATGAGAAAGAGGGTTGCAGGCTGTCAAAACATGGACGGCAATGAAGGAGGGCTCTTAGCAAGGGCATATCTACTGTTGGACATGCACGACCTGGGGAATCTGATGGACCAAAGAAGGACAAGCATGGAGAAGGTCCCTCTGGGACCAAATTGATTAGGAATTATGTTTTACTTGCTTTCTAGACTTGTTTTAGACTTTGGTTGTAATAAGGCAAATGCCATTAGTGACTCTTTATAATTATTGTCGTTTTAATAGAGATTTGGTTTATTATCATATTACTGAAATCACGCAGTTATTGGCATCGGTTTTCTCCAAATCTATATGTTGCATAGGCCTACCTCGGGCAAAATGAGGTCCCTAAATTAGGACGCGAATTTATAATTCCGCAATATGTGTTTAAATACTGCAAACATCCTTTTAATACTCCTCACTGACTTGTTTACCTTTTTGTTTTCTTCTTTTCTTTATTTGTTTATTCCCATCCCCTAAGGTTGGCATCGTCAGCATATCATACCAAATCTAGAGGTCCTCTACCTCCTCCTCCTCCAAGTGATCCTAAAAGCAAGGGAAAATCCAGAATGGATGATATGAGCGGTATCAGGAAAGACAACGCTACGCATGTAGAGAACATCGAGACTTCGGATGGTCGGAGTACTCCGGCGCAGAATGACTTAGTTTTACGGTTGGAACAAAAGATACTGGAGCTACAAGGGGAACTTGAGCAGGTCCAAAACTTGGCAAACCTTTCCCTTACCCTGAACGTCCCTGACATCAACCAACAAAACGCCTAAAACTCTGCACCTCCCCAGAACACACAAAACCAACAAAATCCTCCTACACCTCATCAGTATGCCACACCTCCTTAAAATCCTAATCCTCCACCAGTACCAACCCCTCCACAACATCATCACCATCTAACCCAGTATCCATAAACCACCACCTACCACACTCTTCAAAACGCACCACAACCTACCCTCGATCCCCAAAACTCAACCAACGACCACCACTACGCCCAAATTCCTGGAGTCCATCAAAGCAACCCCATATACGAGGAAACCTTACCCCACACTCCATAACAAACCCTATACATACTTGAATCCGTCGAGAAAGACCTCCTCATCAAGAATATGACGGAAGAACTCAAGAAACTTACTAGCCGAGTCCAAGGTGTTGAAGGTGGTAAATGGAATCGAAGGTTTGAATTATGAAGATTTGTGTATTCAGCCAGACGTAGAACTACCAGAGGGTTACAAACCTCCTAAGTTCGAAATGTTCGACGGGACAGGTGACCCAAAGGTACACTTGAGAACATATTGTGACAAGCTCGTAGGGGATGGTAAAGAAGAAAGAATCCACATGAAGCTGTTTATGAGGAGCCTCACTGGAGACGCCCTGTCCTTGTACATCAGTCAAAACCCGAAGAAATAGGCTAACTAGGTAAGCATGATGTCAGATTTTATGGATGCGTCAAACGTCTTCTACATTTAGAATCTTAAGAAGAAACCAACAGAAACTTTTGGCGAGTATGCTACTCGATGGAGGTTGGAAGCTGCAAAGGTAAGGCCAGCGCTGGAAGAAGAACAGATGAATATGTTATTCGTCAGAGCTCAAGATCCACAATACTATGAGAGGTTAAAGGTCATTTAAAACCATAAGTTCTATGATATTATCAAACTGGGAGAAAGAATAGAGGAAGGAATTAAAAGCGGAATGGTGACAAATTTTGAGGCACTCCAAGCTACAAACAAAGCCTTGCAGTCGGGAGGTATCTCTAAGAAGAAAGAAGTTGGTCACATACCAAACACCACCACCCACATATCGGCCTTCACCTCCCAGATAGCAACAACCCACCGCCTTTTACCATACCTATAACACCCAACCTGCATATTACCACTTACTACCACCAGCCCGCCAAAGCTACCAAAAACCCAAGCAAATTTTGACCATAGACCGCCCAGACAATACACTCCTATTGCTGAACCCATCGATTAGTTGTATGAGAGACTGAAGGTTGCCGGTTATGTCACTCGCATTCCCGCTGTTGCTATGGAAAAATCTTCCCAGTGGGTTAACCCAAACAAGACATGTGCCTATTACTCGGGCATGAAGGGTCATACTATTGATGAATGCCGCACTTTGAAGGATAAGATCCAGACATTGATTGACACCAAGGTTATACAAGCAAAAGAGGCCGCACCAAATGTCCGCAATAACCCCCTCCCAGATCACAGAGGCGAAGGGGTAAATGTGATTAAAATTGATGAAGAATGGGATCCAGAAGGATCAATTGGACTCATTCGTGAAGGGGATGAACCTAAAATATCTCCAGTCATTCTCACACCTATTATGGTGCAGATTCAGTTACCAATTGAGGTCGAAGTAGCTGCGCCAACTCCGTTTGAGGTGGAAGTGATCACACCCTTCACCGTGATAGTATCACCCATACCGTCCTTTATGTCTAATGCCATACCTTAGGACTATGCTGCAAGGGCAAGAAGGAAAAGAAATCGGAAAATGGAAGAAACCGGTGCAGAACAAGATATGACCAGGACCGGTAGGGTTTACACGCCCGAGCATTTGGGAGGAACAAGTAAATAAGCCGCTCCCAAGCAGCCTATCATTAAAACTGGCCCAGGCGATCTTTGGAGAAAGGTACAAGCAAGAGAGTATTCTATGGTTGATCATCTAAACAAAACCCCTACTCAGATATCCATTCTATCACTACTATAGAATTCTGAGGCGCATAGGAATGCATTGATGAAAGTGTTGAACGAAGCCTATGTACCCAACAACATCACTAGCAGAAAAATGTCCAACATGGTGGGACAGGTGTTGGAATGCCACAAGATCACTTTTCACGAAGACGAACTGCCGCCCGCAGGACTGTGTCACAACATGGCACTACATATCACGGTACAGTTTGATGACAAATTCATTGCTAGAGTCCTAATAGATGGGGGTTTGAGTCTCAACATTTGTCCGTTGACTACTTTGAAGAGGTTGGGTAAAGGTTTGCATGAGATACGAGCAGGAACTACAAACGTGAAAGCATTCTATGGGTCCCAAAGGGCCACGATTGGGGAAATCAACTTATGTTTGCAGATGGGCCCGACTTGGTTTGTTGTTGAATTTCAAGTATTGGACATATCCGCCACATATAATCTAATGTTGGGTCGACCTTGGATACATGTTGCTGGGGTCGTAGCCTCCACTCTACACCAGGCTGTAAAATTTAAATGGAATCATGTAGAAGTAATCATCCACGGGGATGGAAGTAATCCTATTTACACCAATCAAACTGTTCTTGTTGTCGAGAATAGAAGGAAGTTAGGTGGAGAAACGTACCATCACATCGAGCGCATCAATGCAATTGAGAAAGACAAATGGTGGAGTAATAAGATCTAAAGCATATCATTATGGACAGGGTATGAACCCGGCAAGGGTCCGGCAAGAATCTCCAAGGGATAAGCAAACCGATACAGCTAAAGCGACATGGCACAACTTTTAGGCTGGGGTATGAATACACCTGGCACGAGTATCAGAATTGGTCGCCACCATGGTGTGGTCTTTATTACCCTCTTGAACAACCAATACCACATCTGCACCAGACATTTCAACAGACTAACGTGAATATGGGGATCTGAAGAAGATGAGGCTTTAGCTGGCCTAAGGAATCTATTTTCTGGACGATAAAGACATGGACTGCGATGCAATAGTTGAGAAGGAGGAGGAGGAAGACCTTACAATTCAGACTGTGGGAAAGGGAGTTGTTCTCAAGAACTGGACTGTTGCACCGTCCCGGGCCTGTCGAGCTCCTAGGTAGTCTGGCAATTAGCATGATCTATTTTAAAAGCAATTTTTGGTATTTAAGACATTTTTAGTTTTTTGTTTTAGACATATTTTGTTTTGAAATAATTGCTCGAGTCATCAAGTCGTACTTGTTTTAATGTTTTCAAGATTTATTTAATGCATTGATATTTTTAGTATTTATTATTATCCTTTACATTTTCTCTCTACAACATTATTATTACTTATCCTGATGAACCGACAACCGTGACATGTAATGAGAAAACGCAACATAAGGATAGTGATTCAGAGGAAATAGAAGAAGAAGATATAATACATGAGGAAATTGTCAGAGAGGTAGAAAATTTTTAGAATAAGCCTAAGTCCAATTTGGACGAAACCGAGATAGTCAATTTGGGAGATTCTGAAGCAGTCAAAGAAACTCGCATAAGCATTCACCTGTCACCATCAGAGAAAGAAGAGTACACCCATTTCCTGAAATAATATGAATATATCTTTGCATGGTCTTATGATGATATGACTGGTTTGAGCACATCTATAGTGGCTCATAAACTACCTACCAATCCGATGTGTCCGCCTGTAAAGCAGAAAATCAGAAAGTTCAAGCCGGATATGAGTCTGAAAATCAAAGAGGAAGTCACCAAGCAGATCAAAGCTAAGGTTCTCAGAGTGGTCGAATACCCTACTTGGTTGGCTAATATCGTGCCAGTTCCAGAGAAGTATGGGAAGGTCAGAGTATGTGTCGACTATCGGGATTTAAACAAAGCAAGTCCCAAAGATGATTTCCCGTTACCCAATATAAACATACTGATCGACAACTGTGCCAAGCATGAACTCCAATCCTTTGTGGATTGCTTCGCGAGATACCATCAGATCTGGATGGATGAAGAAGATGCCGAGAAAATAGCCTTTATCACTCCGTGGGGGATGTATTGTTATAAAATGATGTCGTTTGGCCTGAACAATGCTGGAGCCACTTATACGAGAGCTATGATGACTATTTTCCATGACATGATTCACAAAGAAATAGAGGTGTACGTGGATGACGTTATCATCAAATACAGAAGAAGCACATATCATATAGCAGACTTAAGGAAATTCTTTAATCGGCTTTGAAGGTACAATCTGAAACTAAATCCTGTAAAGTGTGCCTTCGGAGTCAATGCCGGAAAATTGCTAGGCTTCATCTTCAGTCGTCGAGGGATTGAACTAGACCCGTCAAAGGTCAAAGCTATCCAGGATTTGCCACCGCCAAAGAACAAGAAAGATGTGATGAGCTTCTTGGGGCGTCACAATTACATCAGCTGCTTCGTAGCACAATCGACCGTGATCTGTGAGCCAGTTTTCAAAATGCTGAAGAAAGATGCTGCAACAAGTTGGACTGAAGAATGTCAAAAAGCTTTCAACAAAATCAAGGAATACATGTCCACACCACCAGTCCTGGTCCTGCAGGAACCTGGTAGACCTCTGCTACTCTATCTGTCCGTACTAGATGGAACTTTTGGTTGTGTCTTGGGACAACACGACGAGACGGGAAGAAAGGAACAGACCATATATTATCTGAGTAAGAAGTTCACACCCTATGAAGCTCGGTATTCTTTGCTGGAACGCACCTGCTGCGCCCTTACATGGATAGCTCAGAAATTGAGGCACTACTTTTGTGCCTACACTACATACCTCATATCAAGGATGGATCCTCTGAAATACATTTTCCAGAAACCAATGCCTACAGGGAAACTAGGAAAATGGCAGAAATTGTTGAGTGAATTTGATATTGCCTATGTGACTCAGAAGGCGGTCAAAGGATAGGCATTAGCAGATCATCTTGCGGAAAATCCTGTAGGAGGAGAATACAAACCACTGAAAATGTATTTTCCCGATGAAGAAGTATCATTTGTAGGAGAAGACATCACCGAAACCTATGACGGTTGGAGAATGTTCTTTGATGGGGTTGAAAATTTCAAAGGAGTGGGTATTAGAGTTGTTTTGGTGTCAGAGACAGATCAGCATTACTCGGTATCCCCGAAGCTCAGGTTTTCGTGCACCAACAATATGGCAGAATACAAGTCTTGCATCTTGGGGCTTAATTTTGGCCATTGACACGAATATCCAAGAATTGCTGGTAATTGGTGATTCAGACCTTCTGGTTCATCAGGTTTTAGGAGAGTGGGCTACAAAGAATACCAAAATACTACCGTATTTGTATCATGTGCAAGAATTGATGAAGAGGTTCACAAAGATAGAGTTCAAATATGTTTCGAGAATCCAGAATGAGTTCGCAGATGCATTAGCCACTTTGTCCTCCATGATACAGCATCCAGACAAGAATTTTATCGACCCTATTCCAGTAAGAATCCATAATCAGCCAGCTTATTGCGCTCATGTTGAAGAAGAAACGGATGGGAATACGTGGTTCCATGATATCAAGGAATACTTGGTAAAAGGAGAATACCCGGAGCATGCAAATCACATTCATAAATGCACTCTTCGAAGATTATCCAACCATTTCTTCCACATTGGAGGAATTCTGTACAGAAAGACTCCAGACCTAGGATTATTACGGTGCGTTGACACCAAGGAAGCTTCCAAACTACTCGAAGAGATACATGCCGGAACTTGCGGACCACATATGAACGGTTTCGTTTTAGCCAAGAAGATATTGAGAGCATGATATTTTTGGATGACTATGGAAAAGGACTGCATCAGGTATGTCCAATAGTGTCATCAGTGCCAAATACATGCAGATATGATACGGGTACCACCAAATGAACTTAATGCAACAAGTGCACCTTGGCCTTTTGCCACTTAGGGAATGGATGTCATCAGTCCGATCGAGCCCGCCGCTTCGAACGGGCACAAGTTCATTTTAGTGGCCATAGAATACTTCACAAACTGGGTTGAGGCTGCATCTTATAAGGTTGTAACCAAGAAAGTCGTCACATATTTTGTTTGCCGATTCGGGGTACCCGAATCCATCATCATCGACAATGCCTCCAACCTCAATAGCGACTTAATGAAAGCTATGTGTGAAGCCTTCATAATCAAGCATAAGAATTCTACAGCATACAGACCTCAAATGAATGGAACCGCAGAGGCTGCCAACAAGAACATCAAGAAAATTCTAAGGAAAATTGTTGACAACAGCAAGCAATGGCACGAGAAATTACCATTTGCCTTATTGGGATATCTTACCATAGTCCGCACATCAATCGGAGCAACTCCCTATATGTTGGTTTACGGCATTGAAGATGTCATTCCCGCTGAGGTTGAAATTCCTTCCTTGAGAATTATACAAGAAGCAGAACTCAGTGATGCAGAATGGATACGAAGTCGCTATGAACAATTAGCTCTTGTTGACGGGAAAAGAATGAATGCGGTATGCCACGGTCAACTTTATCAAAACAGAATGTCCAGATCTTTCAACAAAAGGGTCAGACCCAGATAGTTCGCACGGGGGCAGCTAGTGCTGAAGCGGATCTTCCCGCATCAAGATGAAGCCAAAGGGAAATTTTCACCTAATTGGCAAGGGCCCTACATGTTTCACAAGGTACTAACAGGAGGAGTACTCATACTTGCAGAAATGGACTGAGAAATTTGGCCAAAGCCTATCAATTCAGACGCAGTCAAAAGATACTATGTTTAGGATTGTTTGCATTTCTTCATTTGATGTAACTGAACTATGCTTGACCTGATTCCCATTTAAGAGGGGATACCTAGGCAGCCCTGTGGATTTGGTTACATCTTAATAAAATCTTCATTTTCACCATGGTCAGAAACTGGGGCAGAATTTTGAGGAGGACCCTCAAAATTCCGGAGCAAGTCCAGCCAACTTCATCATATGCAGAACGGTCGAAGATTCGCTTATTAAACTGGGGCAGAATTTTGAGGAGGACCCTCAAAATTCTAGTGCAAAGAAGTCGCAATGTCTCTACAGTGTTACAGTCATCGATTCATCTAATTTACTTGATATTGCATACTACTATGTTTTTAAATAACTATAGTGCTTGCATATTCTTTCGAAAACTTTATTTTTGTGGCAGCCAGATGTTACCCAGGGTAACTCAAACAGGATCTCCAGAGCAAAGCAAAGCAAAGAAAGCAAGCGAAGGCATGAACCAACCTTCCCCGCAAAACTCACGATTTTTCTTTGGATGCAGGCACAATGAACATAATGTGACGACCCGGCCGGTCGTCTCATGAGTTGCCACTATGTTTCCCCCATTTCTGCTTCTATTTGTTTTTTTATTGGTTATATAGGTGATCGGGTTGGTTGGATCGGGTTCGGAAAGGTTTGAGACACTTAGTCTCTTTTAAGAAAGCTTGAGCTGGAAAAGTCAACGGATGTTGACTTATGTGTTAGAAGGATCGGATGTGAGTTCCGATGGTTTGGATAGCTTTGGGAGATGATTTGGGACTTAGGAGTGTGATCGGAATGTGTTTTGGAGGTCCAGAGTAGATTTAGGCTTGAATTGGCAAAATTGAGTTTTTGGCATTTTTCGGTTGATAGGTGAGATTTTGATATAGGGGTCAGAATGGAATTCTGGAAGTTGCAGTAGATTCGCTATATCATTTGGGATGTGTGTGCAAAATTTCAGGTCATTCGGACGTGGTTTGGTATACTTTTTGATCAAAAGCGGAATGCGGATGATGTTAGAACCTTAGGCTTGAATTCGATGTGTTTTGGCGGTTTGGATATTGTTTGAGGTGTTTCGAAGGTTGGTATAAGTTTGAATAGTAGTATAGGATGTGTTTGTGCTGTTAGTTGAGGTCCCGGGGGCCTCGGGGTGATTTCGGATGGTTGACGGGGAGTTGGAATTTTTGAAGAAGCTGCAGATTTTCTGCTTCTGGTATCTCCGCACCTGCGGATTGGGGACCGTAGGTGCGATGCCGCAGATGTGAGGTGGACGGCCGCAGAAGCGGAAGAAGGTGAGGGGGCAGAAACCGCAGAAGCGGTTGGTGAACCGCACCTGCGATGGCGCAGGTGCGGCTGTTGCATTGCAGATGCGGAAAGCTGGAGGATAAGTGAAAACTGCAGAAGCGGTTCAAAGACCGCAAATGCGGTACCGCAAAAGCGGGAATTTGGCCATAGATGCGAAATCCCTGGGCCAGAACATATAAGTTATTTCCTTCGCGATTTTCAGAGTTATTCCACCATTTTTAGTCGGTTCTTGGAGCTTTTGAGGTGATTTGAAGAGGGATTTCAAGGGGAACTCATTGAGGTAAGGATTTTGGACCTAAAAACTCGTTTCTACGGTACTAATTCGCGGATTAGAGCTGTAAATAAGGGTTAAATTAGAGAAACTAGGGCTTAGAAACCTAGGCCTTTGATTGAGGTTTTGAAAGACCATTTGAGGTCGGATTTTGGAACTTTTGATATGTATGAACTCGTGGGGAGATAAGGAATCTAATGATGTAAAATTTATCGAATTCCGAGACGTGGGCCTGGGAGTCGGGTTTTGGTAATTTCGGGATTTGCATGGTTTTTCGATTATTTTCAAGTGGGCTTTGTCCCTTTAGCATAATTTGATGATTACGTTCTGATTTTGGTAGATTGGAGCATCCGAAGGCCAATTCGAGGGGCACATGCATTGCGAGCTAGATTTTGGGCCGGATTGAGGTGAGTAATGATTTTAAATGCTGTCCTGAGGGTATGGAACCCCGGATTACACAGCGTTCGGCTATGTTGAGGTGACGCACACGCAAGATGACGAGCGTGGGGTCGTGCACCGTTGGAGATTGTGACTGAGTCCATCCCGAATGACTATTTTACTGCGTATTTGATAGCTAATTGTTTGATATTATTATATTTTGGACTAAATGCCATATTTGGGCTTCGTGCCAACTGTTTGGACCCTTAGGGGATTTTTACTGATATTTTCCTCACTGTTTGATTTCATACTTGTGCTCAGTCATGCCATATTTTACTGTTTTCAAAACTCAGCCATGTTACTCTATTTTAAACACTTTAAATGATATTTTAAAAGATATTTTCAGTTGAGCATCATGTTTACTGCTGCCCGAGGGGCTTATGAGATTCTGACTGAGTAAGGTCGAGGGCCTGTATTGTGAGGTTACTTTTGGGTCGAGCTGCACGCCGCAGCGGTGATATACTGATTATGATAATAAGGTCGAGGGCTTGAGATTGTACACCACGAGGTGGCTTGTGATTGATATGAGGCGGAGAGCCTGTTTATGATGCCACGAGATGGCTTGATATTGCACTTGGGCCGTAAGGGGCCCCTCGCGGAGTCTGTACACCCCTAGTGAGCGCGGGTACCCATTGTGATATGAGATATAGCCCGAGGGGCTGGTATTGTTCTGTGATATTGCCCGAGGGGCTGATTCTGTTGTTTACTATGCCCGAGGGGTAGTTCATATGTGTTTTACCTTTCCTAGCTGCTCTTTCTATACTTGTTGAAACTGTTTAAAAGGTGTTTTATGAGATTTCACTGCTTAATTGTGTTTACTGATTTTATTCTACCTCCTATAGCTTATTGTTGTGTTTAACGTGATTTTATATCGCTCAGTCTTCATTTATTGTTATTACTCACTGAGTTGGAGTACTCACTTTACTCCCTGCACCCCTGTGTGCAGATTCGGGCGCTACAGGTCCTGCTAGCGAGGGTTGAGAGTTGTCCAGCAGATTTTCGGAGATTCACTAGGTAGCTGTCCGGCGATTCGCAGCCCAATGCATTCTCCCTCTATCTTACTTCCTTTCTGATCCAGTTATGTAGTAGTGGAGTAGACTTCAGACTTGTGGTATTGTTTAGATACTCATGACTGGTGACACCCTAATGTTGGGCTGTGTTGGTTTTTTAATTCTGCAAATTATACTGTTTACTGATATTTTTTTTGGGATTTTATTTCTGCTAAAGACTTAGTATTTATTATTTAAATTACTTAAAGTGAACTGGACGTAGGTCGGTTATTCTTGTCTTCACGAGAAGCGCCATCACGACCGGGTCCGGGTTTAGGGTCGTGACAAGTTGGTATCAGAGCCTAGGTTACATAGGTCTCACGAGTCATGAGCAGGTTTAGTAGAGTCTCGCGGATCGCTACGGAGACGTCTGTATTTATCCTCGAGAGGTTGCAAAACCTTTAGAAAAATTCCATTTTCTTAAAATTCTTGTCATGCGAATCTGTTGATCCGAGTACTAAACTTTTGTTATTCTATTCTCTTACAGATGGTAAGGACACGAGTGACCGGTCAGGATGGACGACCACTAGTACCACCAGCTGGAGCCGCTAGAGGCCGAGGACGCGAGGTGCAGCCCACACAGCAGCTGGGGCAGCACCTACAGATCCACCAGCTGCCCCAGTTCAGGAGCAGGTCCCAGTTGTGGACACCCCAGCAGCACCAGCTCAGGCACCAGCTGTGCCCATTGTGATTCCGGGACTTCAGGAGACTTTGGCCTAGATTTTGACGGTATGTAAGAGTCTTGCTCAGACGGTCGCGGTCTCTACTGCCGCAGCCACTTCTCAGGCAGGGGGAGGCTCTCAGACTCCTGCCGCCCGCACTCCCGATCAGGTGGTTCAGGGTTTGCAGACACCGGAGGCACCACTAGCCCAGCCGGTGGCAGCTACTCAGGGTTACATAGCTCCAGTTATGCCAGAGGACGAGCAGCGTAGATTGGAGAGGTTTGGCAGACTCAAGCCTCCTACTTTCAGTGGTGCTGAGGGTGAGGATGACAAGGGCTTCATAGACAGATGTCAGAGGATTCTTCGCACCGCGGGTATTCTGGAGACCAGCGGGGTTGCATTCACGACCTTTCAGTTTACCAGAACTGCCTTCACTTGGTGGGAGGCATATGAGAGGCGTAGGCCTGTTGGCTCGGCACCTCTGACTTGGCAGTAGTTCTCCGCTCTATTTTTGGAGAAGTATGTTCCACAATCCCACAGGGAGTAGCTGCATATGCAGTACGAGCAGTTACGATAGGGGGAGATGACTGTTACTCAGTACGAGATGAGGTTCTCAGAGTTAGCTTGACATGCTATTGGCTGGTTGCTACGGAGAGAGAGAGGATCAGGAGGTTTGTTGATGGCCTCACCTACCAACTTCGGGTTCTCATGACTAGGGAGAGAGTGTCAGGTGCTACGTTTGAGGAGGTTGTGGATATTGCTCGTGAGATTGAGTTAGTTCGTCACCAGGAGCACAGGGAGAGGGAGGCTAAGAGGCCTTGAGGTCATGGTAGTTTTGGGGGTGCTCCTTTGAGGGGCCAATATCAGCACGGTAGAGGCCATCAGTTCAAGCATGCTCAGTCAGCTGGCCCAGGTTATCGTGGGGCATCATCAAGCCATGGTTCTTACGGTTCTCAGCAGGGTCATTCCTCACTCAATGCACTTCCAGCCCAGGGCTCGTCCCGTGCTCCATCAGTTTAGGATTCTTCTACTCCAGGTGCATCTGTTAGTCATTCCGGTGCTAGGGGTTCCCATCAGTCCCCGTCTCCAGCACCCGGGAGTAGCTATAAGTGTGGAGAGATGGGTCACATGTGGAGGCAGTGTCCTCGTCATCTTGGGGGTTCATCTCAGCAGAGGGGTCAGCCATCAGCTTTGGCCCCAGTCACTTCACCACCCACCCACCCAGCTAGGGGTGGAGGACAGTCATCTAGGGGTTGCCCCAGAGGGGGAGGTCGATCCGGTGGTGGTCAGGCCCGCTTCTATGCACTTCCAGCTAGGCCTGATGCGATTGCTTCAGATGTGTTGATTACAGGTATTATCTCAGTCTGCCGCAGGGATGCTTCTGTGTTGTTTAACCCTGGTTCTACTTTCTCTTATGTGTCGTCTTATTTGCCCATTATTTGGATATGCCCTGCGAGTCCCTCATTTCTTCTGTTCATGTCTCTACGCCGGTGGGCGATACAGTTGTGGTAGACCGTGTGTACCGGTCGTGCGTTGTGTCTATTAGGGGTCTGGAGACCCAAGCGGATCTATTGTTGTTATGGATGGTGGACTTCGATGTTATTTTGGGCATGGATTGGTTATCTCCGTGTCGGGCTATTCTGGACTGTCATGCCAAGACAGTGACGTTAGCTATGCCTGGTGTGCCACGGATTGAGTGGCGAGGTTCGACCGATTATGTTCCCAGCAGGGTGATTTTCTTCTTGAAGGCCCAGCGTATGGTTGAGAAGGGTTGTCTTTCGTATCTAGCTTTTGTGAGGGATGTCAGTGCAGAGACTCCCAATATTGATTATGTTCCAGTTGTGAGGGATTTTCCCGATGTGTTTCCTGCAGACCTGTCGGGCATGCCACCGGACAGGGATATTGATTTTGGTATCGATCTGGTGCCGGGCACTCAGCCCATTTCTGTTCCACCGTATTGTATGGCACCAGCTGAGTTGAAGAAGTTAAAGGAGCTTCTTCAGGAACTCCTGGATAAGGGGTTCACTCGGCCTAGTGTGTCACCTTGGGGTGCGCCGGTTCTATTTGTGAAGAAGAAGGATGGCACGATGAGAATGTGCATTGATTACAGGCAGTTGAAAAAAGTGACAATTAAGAACAAGTATCCTTTGCCTCGTATCGATGACTTGTTTGACCAGCTTCAGGGAGCGAGAGTGTTCTCCAAGATTGATCTCCGTTCGGGTTATCACCAGTTGAAGATCAGGGACTCAGATATTCTTAAGATAGCTTTCAGGACCCGATATGGTCATTATGAGTTCTTGGTGATGTCCTTCGGGCTGACCAATGCCCCAGCAGTGTTCATGCATTTGATGAACAGCGTGTTCCGGTCATATCTCGACTCGTTTGTCATAGCCTTCATTGATGATATTCTGGTATACTCGTGTAGTCAGGTGGAGCACGCGGAGCATTTGAGAGTGATGTTGCAGATATTGAGGGAGGAGAAGCTTTATGCAAAGTTCTCCAAATGTGAGTTTTGGCTCAGTTCAGTGGCCTTCTTGGGGCACGTGGTGTCCACCGAGGGTATTCACGTTGAGCCGAAGAAGATAGAGGCGGTTCAGAGTTGGCCCAGATCGTCCTCAGCTATGGAGATTCGGAGCTTTCTTGATTTGGCGGGTCATTACGCCGGTTTGTTCAGGGATTTTCGTCTATTGCATTGCCCTTGACCAAGTTGACTCAGAAGGGTGTTTCATTTTAGTGGTCTGATGAGTGTGAGGAGAGCTTTCAGAAGCTCAAAACTGCCTTGACCACAGCTCCAGTGTTAGTATTGCCATCAGCTTCAGGTTCTTATACCGTGTATTGTGATACTTCGAGAGTTGGTATTGGGTGTGTTCTGATGCAGGAGGGTAGAGTTATTGCTTATGCTTCTCGTCAGTTGAAGCCTCATGAGAAGAACTACCATGTTCATGATTTGGAGTTGGCTGCCATTGTTCACACGTTGAAGATTTGGAGGCATTATTTGTATAATGTGTCTTGTGAGGTGTACACTGATCATCGTAGCCTCCAGCACTTGTTCAAGCAGAAGGATCTCAATCTGAGGCAGCGGATGGTTGGAGTTGCTTAAGGATTATGACATTACTATCTTGTATCACTCGGGGAATGCCAATGTGGTGGCCGATGCTTTGAGCCAAAAGGCGGTGAGTATAGAGTGTTTGGCGTATATTCCAGTTGGGGAGAGACCTCTTGCAGTTGATGTTCAGGCTTTGGCCAATCGGTTCATGAGGTTGGACATTTCGGAGCCCAGCAGGGTATTGGCTTGTGTGATTTCTCGGTCTTCCTTATATGAGCGCATCAGAGAGCGCCAGTATAATGATCCTCATTTTCTTGTCCTTAAGGACAGAGTTCAGCATGATGATGCCAGAGATGTGACTATCGGTGATGATGGGGTGTTGAGGATGCAGGGCCGGATATGTGTGCCCAATGTAGATGGGCTTCGGGAGTTGATTCTGGAGGAGGCCCATAGCTCGCGGTATTCCATTCATCCGGGTGCCGCGAAGATGTATCACGATCTGAGACAACATTATTGGTGGAGAAGAATGAAGAAAGACATTGTGGGATTTGTATCTCGGTGTCTCAATTTTCAGCATGTGAAATATGAGCATCAGAGACCGGGTGGCTTGCTTCAGCGGATGGATATTCTAGAGTGGAAGTGGGAGCGGATCACCATGGGCTCTATAACACATCCGTTACGTTTCAGATGCATATTCATAACTCCGCATAAATCCATCCGATACTATCCTTCCCAAAAGAACCCTTTCCGAAACACACGACCATTCCTATAACAATTTCATCGGTTTCATTCACCATTGGGTCCAGAACTACACATGGCCTGATTCCTGTAAAACCAAGGATATGTAGGCAACTCAGAAACCGGAGTTCTGCCTCTATTTTTTAAAATCACCCCATTCGGTCAAAATCGGTCATCATTTCCTTACCCGATAATTCTTTCATCATTTTCCGGTAAAGAGGGGCACCTGTTGATACCCTATTTTCCCCTCATATTTCTAAAAAATTTAAAATAGAATATTTTCATCTTCATCTAGTTTATGAACCTATACAAGCATTTTTCATAATTTTTAAAGGCTTTAAATTAATTTCTTTCTGCATTTTTGTTTTAGAAATATTCAATAATTATCCTTCAAATTATTTTTATGATGATTTAATAATCCAAATTCATCATTTACACCAACATGCATATTTTTAAATATTTTATTTCACTTCTCATATTTGCATTTTAGGGCTAATTGCATATTTTATTGCAATAATAGCCCATATTAATGTATAATTACATTATTTATGCAGAAAATAAATTTTTATATTTTATAATTTTGAGTAATTATTTTTAATTATTTTAGTGCACAAATGATATTTTCGTTATTTATAAATTATTTTCTATTAAATATTGGGTATTTAGAAAAAACTAGCCTAAAACCCCACCCATTTTCGGACCAATTGCTGGCCCAAATCTAACACCCTAGCCCAAATAACCCCCAGCCCAAATCAATTAATCCAACCTCACAACCCGGTCGCAACCCGTTTAACCACCCGACCGAAGAACCCTTTTAAATCGTGGTCGTTGATCTCTGAGATCAACGATTACACCCTCCCTTTTAATTACTACCCAAACCCCTAACGTAGTCACTTCCCACCGTCCGCCGCCCTCATATCCCACCTCCCTTCTTCCTCCTAAGAACCCTAGCCGCCGCCTCCCCTAAAATCTCTCCTAATCCCACACGATATGGGATTCTATGGCTATCCTATGCCATATATGGTCTTTCTTTGGTACTGGGTCCTTTTCTATACTACTTTCCTAAACATGGCAAGCAAATCTCATAAGAATCGAACCAAAAGCGGTTCAGATCCTTGACTTTTCTGATTATTCTGCCTATATTCGTCATGTGCTCTATTGTAAGTACGAATATTTCTATATCTTCTGTTGATTCTTACTTACCCTAAATTAGGGTTTTCAGATCTCTTTTAATAAAAACAAAATAGATTAGATTCTCTGGTTTTAGGTATTATTATGTCCATATTCACCCTATTCTACTATGGCCTGTTTTTTGTTTTATTTCTGTCAATATTTGTCTTACTCTAAAATTAGGGTTTTCAGATTTACTTTTTTATTTTGATTTTCTAATTTCGAGTATTATTTGTGTCTATATTCATCATGCGCTACTGTTTTTATGTGTACTCCGTTGATATTTGTTTTCCCTAAAACTAGGGTTTACCTATTTTTTCCTAAATCTGATTTTTTATTGATTTTGCATGATATTGTTTCCTAATTTACGTTTGAACAGTGTTTCCTTGTTTAATTTCTACTACTATATAAAACCCTCCCCATTCCCCTTTAAGATAAACTTGAATCGTTAATGTTTACTAAAACCTGAAGTTATTGCTCTTTGTTCTCTAAATACTCTTGTTCTATATTCTGGTTCTTGGACGGCTAAAAGCCAAGGCCAGAAATTCGGGATTTTTGCTCTTCGTTGATGTTCAGAATACTGCGGACTTTCGTTCTTTCTTATTTTTTGCTTAACTTGTGAGTTGCTGGACTTTTGTCACTTCATTCCTATTTACCTGTCATTTGCATATGTTTTCACTTCTGGAGATTGTAGCTTAATGTGCTTTCTAGGTTGTTCTTGCATGCAATCCTGATTGCTTTACTTCAATTTTAGGTCTCTCTAATCTTTAACTTCATTATGCTGGTAATCTGAAACATTCCTAAACCTAATTTGAGTTAATTAATTTATTTTCAAGCTCATCTAGCTTATGTGTTTCAACTTACTGATGTTTAGAACCTTTGCACTTTAGCCTCTCTTTAGTGTTTAATTTTGTTACCAATCATGTTACCTAAACATGCTTTACTTACATAATTCTTGCAATGACCTGTTCTCATCCTGTCTAAATTCTATTGCAAATTAATATGATTCTTACTAGGATCTATACTTAGCATAATTTGAACCTTTTTCATACTATGAGCCTGTGTACACCAATCCTGCAAACATGTTCTATTAATGTGTGACTACTTATGCATTAGGTGTTGAACTTGTTCTTCTGAAACTTTGTTAAGTTTGTTCTTAAAACCTAAGCATGTTCTGTTATCTGCTCTGTGTGCTCAACTTGATTATGTTTGTATCCTTCAGTGCTATCCCTCAACCTTAGTTTATTCTCTTTCACTTATTGCCTGGGTTCTTTGAGTTCTCATTCTTAGCCGGCTGAAAGCCAAGGCTACCTAAGTTCTATCCTCCCTAGAGTGAGGCGTTGTTCGGGATCCAATTGAGACCCTTGTGAACTCTAACACACTAGGATTTGGTCCCTAGTCATTCCCTGAGTCTCCTCTATTAACCTCCCTAGTGTGAGCACTGTCCTGGGTTCTTGAAGCCCTTGGGAACTCTGACACACTAGGGTCCAAGGTTCTTTGCCATTTTTCCTGATTGCTCAACTTTGCCCCTTTCACCTACTGAATAAGCTAATGGGATTGTGTAATGGCTGTTGGTTAAATCTGGCTATTGGGTTTTGGCTATGAAGACTATTTTCTGGGCTGTTGTGAAACTACGTGGACTTGAGATTGAAGGCCTGGCCTGGCCGGGTATACTTTGGGCATGCCTTAGTCCCACTATAGCTATTTTGTAATTCTGTAATTCATTTCATTCATTGGGCCTGTAATAATGTTGAAATACCAATTTGGGTGTTAGTAAAACTGGGGAAATGGGTCTATTCTAATGCTTGCATGAAACGGGTAGAAATCCTGCCTATAAGTGTTTAATTTGCTCAAACATATTCTGCTTCTATATGTGTTAGATAACCTACCTATAGGGCTTTAATGTTCAATTCGTTCAATATATTCTGCTTCCACATTTGTTAGATATCATGCTTATAGGAAATAAAATGACCAATGTCTCAATGTGCATTTCAGCATATTCATTAGATATCATGACCATAGGGTTCTGATAGTTTATGTTCTATAATTCTGCATTTTTAGAAATCATTCCTATAGGGGTTTCAATTGGTCAATATGCTGTTATCGTAGTTGCTCACTTAGTAGATATGCCTCTAGAAGCTAAAACCAGTTTCAATCGCTAATCGTAGAAATCATGCCTATAGGATAATTCCACTTACTTTAAGTGTTAAAATTGAACTTTCGACATTGTTTCGTCGCTACTATTAGAAAGCATGCCTACAGGATCAAACTGAACACTTTTGAATGTCTCCCATAGTTGTCACTGCCAATTACTGCACCTAGATATCATGTCTATAGGTTTAAACACTTATAACCTATAATAATCAGCGTATAATAGCAGGCTCCCTAAACTGTATAGTTATCTAGAAATCATGCCGCTAAAATAACACCTTGCATCTGAAACTGCCTGCATGTTTGAACTCCAAAGTCACATAGAAATCATGTATATAGGGCTTAATGGCTTTGACTCGTCTCCATTCTGAAATTGCCAAACGCCTTATTTATTTGCCTGCATTTGTTGTCTAAGTGTGGAGGCTAACTTGAGCCCTTAACTGCTTTTATGTGAAGTCCAACTTGTTTTGTATGTCACCTTGTTTTCTCATTTTGAGCAACCTAAGTTAGGTCTAGAACCACCCAAAATAGAGGTCCAAACGCCTCCTGAACCGTAGGCATGGGATGGGTATTGCACGCATAGGGTACGAGTTATAATTGAACTAGTACGCTTTAGGTTAAAGATAGTAATCGGATAGCAGGAGATGATAGTCTATGCCCGCTGAATAATACGAGTAACACCCCATCTGGAGGGAGTTACGAAGTATTATTTATGTTGCACCGGGTGATCCTTTAGGCTAAAAAAAACTTAGGACCCCCTATATTTTCTTTCTTGTCCTATTAGAATCAAAATAGTTGTACCCTTTGTTCAAAATCTGTTTATAATAAACTTCTTAAACTTTTGTGCTCTCTCTTCATTCATTTGATCACATAGACTAATTCATATAATTCGAGTTTGGCCGGAAACTGCAGTTGTCGACCTCGAAGAGTGCCTAACACCTTCTCTTCGAGGTAATTTCGAGCCCTTGCCAGATCTTTGGTGATGCAAACTGGTCAAATAGAGTTATCTGCAAAAATAGGTGCCCTAACGCACCTTGAACCCGTTAGGTGGTGACTCTCTCTTTTAACACCTTCCTTAAAAGAGTTGTCACGTGTCGAAATCCGATTTCGCGAGAAAAAGGGGAGCGACATTGACAAACCACTATTCAAATCTGTCACTAAGCTTGATGGTGGATCAGTCACTTTTGGAGACAAATCAAAAAGAAATATAATTGGAGTTGGAAGAGTCCCTCTCAGCTCTTCATGTGATATAGACGAAGTCTACTTGGTAGATAAACTTGGTTACAATCTACTCAGCATCAGTCAACTGCGACAATAACTATGGGGTTCGTTTTAAAAAGCATGGTTGGTAGAATGAAGACGAATAAGGTAAAGTCATTCTATCTAGGAATAGAGATAGGAATGTTTATACTCTCAGTAATACCAATAGTCTAAGAAATCAAATTTGTCTAGCTTCTATGATTGGTGATCCTTGGGTATGGCATAGAAAGCTTGTTCATGCTAGCATGCATACAATTCAAAAACTTGCCAAACACAATCTTGTCATTGGTCTTCCAAAACTAGATTTTTCAAAAGATCAAATTTGTGATGCATGCTAGTTAGAAAAGCAAACATTTTCCTCCTTTAAAGTCAAAAACATAGTCTCTACTACAAAACCTCTTCAACTTTTGCATATGGACCTCTTTGGCCCAACCAGAACTGCTAGCATTAGTGGTAGAAAATATGTTTTTGTTATAGTAGATGACTTTTCTCGATTTACCTAGGTTATTTTTCTGAGTCATAAAAATGAAGCATTAAGGAATTTTGAAGTCTTTTGCAAGATGGTACAACGGGAAAGGGGATATTACACCTCTGCCATAATAGATATTACATTTCTGCAATGATCAAGGAATTTCTCACAACTTCTCTTCCCCAAGATCACCTCAACAAAATGGAGTGGTAGAATGCAAAAACACAACCTCTTAAGATATGGCAAGGACTATGATCGTGGAAAACTCTCTTCCACACCACTTCTGGGCAGAAGCTATAAGCACCGCATGTCACATCATTAACAGATTCCTAATTCGACCTATTCTCAAAAAGACTCCATATGAGCTATGGAATAGTAAGAGACCCAACATCAGTTACTTTCATCTATTTGGATGCAAATATTTTATCCACAATAATAGAAAAGACAACCTTGGTAGGTTTGATTCAAAAAGAGACGAAGGTATTTTTCTTTGATACTCTCCCTCAAGTAAAGCATATAGAGTTTTTAATAAAAGAACCTTATCTATTGAGGAATCCATTTATGTTATTTTGTGGATGCTAACCCTCTCTCAAGGAATGAAAAACTTCCTGAAGATGAGGAAATTTCCATAGTCCCAAAATCTATTTTTGCAGGGAAGGACATATCACGATGAGGTGACTAATTAGCAACATCAGTCGATTGACAGCCACATAGAAAACCAGGAATCACCTACAAATGAACAATCAACTCCCATTGAAAAGGAGTCAGCCTCAACTGTCCCAAATGAATGGAAAAGTGAACCTAGATATCCCCATAAGTTCATTATAGGAAATCTGCATGAAGGTATTACCACTAGAAGATCTCTCACATGGCTTTAATATCTCAACTGAGCTAAAAAAGCTTGATGAAGCTCTTAAGGCTGACAACTAGGTCAAAGTCGTAAAAAAGAACTTGATCAATTTGAAAGAAATAAAAACTTAGTTCCAAAACTTTCTGATGCATCAATTATAGGAACTAAATGAGTTTTCAGAAACAAGCTGAATGAATCTGGTCAAGTAGTTCGCAACAAAGCAAGGCTAGTCGCTCAAGGTTATCCACAGCAAGAAGGAATTGACTATGATGAAACCTTTGCTCATGTGGCAAGGTTTGAATCCATTCGAATATTACTTGCCTTTGCTGCTCATAAAGGGTTCATACTATTTCAGATAGATGCAAAAGGTTCCTTCTTAAATGGATATATTTCTGAAGAAGTGTATGCGAAACAACCTCCTGGTTTGTAAACAACAGTCTCCCAAATCATGTCTTCAAGTTATCAAAAGTCTTATATGGACTCAAACAAGTCGCTGATCCTGGTATGAAAGACTAAGCTCTTTTCTTTTAAATCATGGCTTCAAACGAGGTAATATGGATACAACTCTGTTTATTAAGCGTTCAAATTCAGGTAATCTTATTACTCAGATTTATGTAGATGATATTATTTTTGGAAGTTCTAACTCTATGTTATGTGAGGAATTTGATGATACTATGAAAGGAGAATTCGAAATGAGCATGATGGGAGAGCTGACTTTCTTCCTTGGGTTATAAATCAAGCGATCTTCCAAAAGAATCTTCATCAGCCAAACCAAATACATAAAGGAGCTTATTAAAAAGTTTGGTATGGAGAATGCAAAGCCTAGTGGAACACCAATGATTCCATCAACAATTCTTGAAGAAGACAAAGACGGGAAAAGTGTCGATGAAACTATGTATAGGGGAATGATTGGATCCCTTCTATATCTCACGGCTAGTCAACCAGATATAATATTCAGTATTTTTAAGTGTGCAAGATTTCAGTCGGCTCCAAAGGAATCCCATTGACTGCGGTAAAACATATCATTAGATATATTATTAGGACCACTGAATTGGGTTTACGTTGTTCTCATTATAACAATTTTGATCTAAATGATTTTTCAGATGCAGACTTTGCAAGTGATAGGATTGACAGGAAAAGCACTAGTGGCACTTGCCAACTACTGGGAAATGCACTAATTTCTTGACATAGAAAGAAATAAAATTGTGTTTCATTGTCGATTACTGAAGTAGAGTATTTAGCTGTTAGAAGCTGTTGCACTCAAATTCTCTGGATTATGCATCAACTTCTTGACTATGATCTCTATCTTACTTCTACTCCTATTTTATACGACAACGCGAGTGTTATTTGTCTATCAAAAAATTTTGTGCATCATTCCAGGGCAAAGCATATAGAAATTAAGCATAATTTTATTCATGATCATGTTGCTAAAGGTGATATAGTGTTAGAATTTATTAATACGGAGTCTCAACTTGCTGATATTTTTACAAAACCTATTTTGGGAGAATGTTTTTGCTTACTGCGTACTAAGATTAGAATCCTGCCTATTGTGTGAAAAAATCCTTTTAATATTTGCAAATTTTTTTACTTCCTTTTATAAGTTTTCTTAATTGATAGGCTTCATTAATTTGATGTGTGTGTAATTATTACCTTCCATTGGTACCGCCGAAGCAACTCCTCAGAAATGTCACTTAATATGTTCCTAACCCTTCCTCTAACCAATGCAACCCTTCAATCTCCCAAGTGGCTATATAAATACCCCCTCTTTTCTCATTCCTTCTCAATTCTAACCAAACTTCTCTACCATGGCTAAGAAAAACCTCTTCTCTTACACTGTCACAAGACGAAGAAAACGGTTCCAAAAGACTCAAAACCCTAAAGAAACTGTCGATCTTGAGTCATCCCCTGACTCAGACCCTCTCAAAATTGATAATGAGAGTAGTGACTCATCGGAGGATCAAACGCTAAGCCAGAAAAAAGCCGGGAAGAGACCCATGGATCAAACCCTCAAAAGTCCTGCATGTAAGAAGGGAAAAGTGGAAAGCACTGATTTTGGGCCTGAAGACAAATTGAACTTCTATGGTCTAACTGAGAAATTGAGGTTCGAATCTTATAAGTCAAAATCTATGGCTTATGGGCGCTCTGCGCTCTGTAAGTCTCTCTCTTGTGAAGGATGTTCACTGTGATGTTGTTTCAATTTTTGACTTTCAACGCCTTTCTCATCTGTTTGATACTGTTGGAAATACTGTGTATGAAGAACCTGTATGAATGTTCTATGCCAATATGTTTGTCAGTGACAAAGATGACTTGGAGTCAATGGTTCTAGGTACTTGTATTGTTCTTGATTTATATCAATTTGAGAAATTATTTTCTGCTAAATTTCATGGTTATGATGTGTTTGTTCAAAACTCCTGGCCAAAAGATTTTGAAGTATCCCTAGAAGAGCCAAAAGTTTTCTTGTCTGACCCCCCCCCCCCCCCCCGATATTGGTCCTAAAAGTCTTAAGTTTGAACATCGTGTATTAGCTCACATGATTACTACTACTCTTCTTCCTAAGACTCGATCTTTCATCACTTTAACCAGTAGGAATATTTTTGTCTTGTATTGTCTTATGAACAACAAAAGACTTGACTGGTTTGTTTGGATTCGTCAGTACATTCTTGAAAGTATTAGAGACATATCATTCTCTTCTACTTGTTTACCTTATGGTTTGCTTATCTCACACATTCTAGAAGTAATGAAGGTCGATCTGGCACCTTTTTCTCCTAAGTTTATCACATGACCTATGATAAGACATCCTTCGCTATGGTGGGCTACACTCTAAGTGAAGATTGATGGGTTAGACGTGCCAAGATTGGAGGCACTCCAGTACAGTTTGAGCCAAACTGAACCACTAGAGACTCAGTCGATTGCAGCCAACAACTTGCAGCAAATTCAGCAAGGACTGGATGAAGTAAAGACCATGCTCATTGCCATGAAAGAACGGGTAGACAAGATCAGGGATGTCACCAAAAAAATAGTACAGATGTGGCTAAGCTCAGGATAGACATGGGAGCCACAAAGAGATAAGGAATCAGGACATTCAACTCCATGACAGAGAAAATGGACAAACTCACCAAAGAAGTTGAAACTCGTATGACTCTTTCTGCACCAAAGTGATCTATACCATGAAATACTTTCTAGGGAGGAACTAAGGCCCGCTATGTGTGTGTGTTTAAATACAATTTCTTTTGGTACTATTTTTTTTACTTTGGTCTATAAGAACCATTATTATATGCCTCAGCTGAAGGTATAATATCTGCTACCTTATCTGATATGCTTATTATTTGCTACATTACATGTTATTTATCGCTTGTACCTTCTTCTTTCTTTTGATTGATGTCAAAGGGGGAGAAGCATTAGAGTAATGCAGAGCAGCAACTCAGGGAGAGCAGCATTAGCATTAAAATTCAGGCGTGCACAAAATCAAGGGGAGCCTTCACTAAAAGGGAAGTGTGCTCTGTTTACTCCTTTTTATTATCATCATAAAAAGGGGAAGATTTCTACACCTAAGTTTTAATGATAACAATAGTGCAAATCTAATCTATTCTACTTGATTGAAGGAAATCAGGATGACAATGCTATCAAAAGAAAATAAGATCAAGTGCAGCTGATATGGGAAAGCCAGTTCGTAAGTTAAGGAGAATTATGGAAAAAAGAATCAGAAGATTATGGTGATTGATCAATCAAGTCAAGTCGCAAATCACACCTTTAATCAGGAACACGAATAGGAAAGAGATCATTGAATCCAGCCTATCCTGTAAGGGGGATTTAGAGGCAACCCTTGGGTCAAATCTCTTAAAATATTCTTGCCTCAATCAATGGTCAATCTGCAACGTCTAGTTCAAAAAGAAGATTACAAGATCTCAAGACTCTCATATAAGAAGGCTGGAAGATAGAAGAAGAAGCTAAGCAACTAAATACATGTTTCTATATCTTTCTAGTTCTTAGTACAAACACAGTATTAGAAAACAAAACAAGAATTGTGTCAAGTTTAGACAAACACCGTTGCTAAAATATCGTTAGTGGTGAACGAACTAAAACCACTGCTGTGTAACAACTCATTATTGAAGTTCTATGAGAAGTCTTGTGACCCAGTGGAACTGGATATAGCTAGGTACACCGATACTGAACCAGTATAAAACTCATATGCATTTACTATTTTAATCCTGCACAATTTACTTCTGCTGCAAATCAAACTTGGTGGAAAAGTTTAGTCGACTAATTCCTTTTTAGCCAACGAAGTTTTTAATTTTGGCTACAATTCACCCCCACCCCCTCTTGTACTTTCATGATTAACTTAACACGGATATTTTTGTCGTCAACATTTAGCGTTTTAATATTCGTGCTTTATAATAATATGGATATAAATACTAAGTAGTTTATGTATAGGAGAAGCCTTTGTGTAAATTTTGAATTTAGTTACAAAAGTTTAGTTGATATATTTTTGGAATCATAATTTTATTTTCTATTTTCAAGTTGGCTAGTTAAAGCACTCTATAAAAGAAAAATAATAATAAAAAAGAAGAAGAAGGAGAGAAGCAATTTTCAGTCAATACTTTAAATCTTCTCGCTGCTCATCATTTCAAATAAATATAAAAATGCCGCACCAAAGATATGAACCTTTGTGATGGGATTCAATAGTTTATTTATATACAAAAAGAAATTGTTTTTACTTTTTTACACTGTGTGAAAGGAGATAAATCTCCTTCACTAAAGATTATGGGAGGGCGGTGGTAGCATAGGAATAAAGCTGACCAGGCCAAAGCTCAAGAGACGTGTAGAAAGTTACTGGATTCTCTTAGAATACGTGTAGAAAGTGACTGATTCTTTAATAACGAATGAGCCGATGAGATTATAAGTTCCTGTTTCCATTTTCTTTATCAAGATATTCTTACGTGCTAGAATTATTCTGAAGAGATATATAAAGAATAAAAACACAAAAATCATGACAAGGTCATGGTATAAGTGGAGGTCCTATTCTCTTTCTTGTATCTTCCACCATAATATATATATATTGTTGTAACGCATAAACCGGTTAAGTGAAAATTTGCAATACCATTTTGAATTTCAAGTTTTAGAATAAAAAGAAAGAAAGAAAATGGAGATGTTGGGACTTCTTAAAATTAGGGTGCAGAGAGGCATCAACCTGCCCCTCAAGGATACATTTCGCAGTGATCCTTATGTTGTTGTCACCATGGGTGAACAGGTATATGTTAATTACATATATATTTATCTTTGACATGTTAGGTATCGGTTATGATTTGTGATTGACAGAGGTGGATCTAGGATTGTTCGACCTTGTGCGGAACTCATTGTGTAGTTAAAAATATGGGTGCAGATCTAATATTTGTTAGGATTTTAATAGGTTTTTACATATATATTCATATTCCGTGTCGCTATTATTGTGTTCAGATGAACCCATAGCCAGAATATTATATTCGCCTCTGATGATTGAGTACTGATGTTCTGCAATTATCTTACAGCGAGTGAAGACTAGTTGTAAGAAGAACAACTGCAACCCTGTTTGGAATGATGAATTGACACTTGCACTGAAATATCCAAATGTTCCTGTTGTTTTAGTGAGTATTCTCCTTCATTTCTTCTTCATATGTTATTTGTTACTCCTGTTATACAAGGTTTGACTTAAAGCGAAAGTGATCTGCTAAGGTTGAAAAGTTAACTGAGCCTATGATACCTTATAAAGTATGTGCTTTTACGCGTAGATACTCTGATTCAATTTCTAATATGAGGATGGTGTTATTTCAGACTGTGTATGACAAAGATACATTCACTAAAGATGACAAAATTGGGGAAGCAAAGATAGACATCAAACCATATCTGGAAGCTTTGAATATAAGCAATCAATGCCTTCCGAATGGCGTTGAAGTTGACAGAGTTCAGCCAAGCAGAGACAATTGCCTGGCTAAGGAAAGCTGCATTATATGGAAAAATGGTAAAATGATACAAGACATGACCCTTATGCTGCAAAATGTGGAATGTGGTGAAGTGGAAGTGCAAATTGAGGTGATCCCTAAAAGGATATCTGAGGATACATTCTTCCCATAATCTTGCCTAGTAGAAGGTTATATATAAGTCTTGGAATGAACCTTTTATTAGGTCATTCTAATTGATAAATTTGCAAATCTTAGTTGGGATTTGCTAGGCTTTATGTAATATACAGGGCCATCCTAGTTTTGTTGTAATAAAATTACTTTGTTGGACGATGGAATTTAATGTAATCCTAATTTTATGTAATTTCAACTGCAATTGGGCCATCCTAGTTTTGTTGTAATAAAGATGGTTGCTTCTGAAAGTGAATAGTAATTGTACCGAGAGGAGTCGATTGGTACAATGGTGGGATATCTTGGAATATCTTATGCAGTGGCGGACCCAGGATCCTGTGCAAGCGGTTCAGACAGAAAGTAAAGTCATCGACATTCTGCTCTTTATTTTGCTTCATGATCTCTTTGTTCTGTTGAGCTCTTAAAAAAATAAAAATAATAAAAGTGAACAACATATCTATTTACTTTTTCAAATTTGACAATTTATTGAACTTTTTTCTTGAATTTTACGTTACAAAATCAATTCAATCTATAAAACAGCCAACTCTATTTATTGTTTAAATCTAACAGATTAACAAATGCTGAAATATTCATTATAATAAACAATTTATGAAAAAATAATAACAATAGAATAAAAATATAAACTGACTTAGAGTTATAATTTTGATAGAATCAGAATTCGAAACTATGAAAATTAGCTAAATTAAACAATAATTAAGAAAAAAACAGTGAGGGGCTACAATGAGGAGGTAAGCAGAATAGTTCAAATAATTATTATATGCTTTTGGCAAAATAAAGAGCAGGAAAGCATTGAACTGTAAAAGTCTCGACAAAACATCAGACCTCACCTACTTCCCGAACCCGCTTGAGCCAACTCGACCAACTACTGTTTCTGTCAAGCGGGTTCAACTTATTATAATTATACTATATTGTGTTGTTTAATAAAATATTTTTCACATATAAATAATGACTTTTTTTTTGCGAAGCGAGTTCAACTGAACCCGCTTGAATCAATGTGGGTCCGCCCCTGATCTTATGGGGTGGAATATCTTATGGGGTTAATTATTTCACCTTTTATTTTTATATGGGATAACCAATTTTACTGTTCTAGTGTGAAAATTATCTTGGGATTAGATAATATTCCAAACCAAATATAAGATAAAGTTAATTATAAATTCTATTCCGGAACTATTATTCTTATCCCATACATCAAACTACCTCTGAAATTGATTCTAAGGATGGATTCCTTAGAGCTTACGAAGAGGCAATTACCCCAATGACCTATCAGAATTCGTATGGCCACTTTTATGGCAGTAAGTTTTCTCCCTTTCCTAAACCTTGCAGGTTGAAAATATACAATGAACAAGATGATAAGTATTCAATGATCATCAAAGGATATATAGTATGATAGATGAGAATCTCTCGACTCTTAATTTAGAGAATTGAAAAATTCTGGTAGCGCTTCAAACAATTCAATCCTCACGCCGAAAATTTACTTGCAAACTACCAAATAGAGCAAATACTATAATCTATTCGTAAAATGAATGAAATTACTATAGAAGTTATTTTTGTTTTCCTTTCTGATAAGTTATATGTATCCTTGTTATGTTTTGATGATCTAACAAACTTAATATTAAAAACCAGCTAGGGAATAACAGAGGAAACAGATGGACACCAATTCCCTTGGTGACTGTACCAGTCAACCCCCAGACAGCTGTAAAGTTGCAGCCTGCACGTGCAGCAGAGCAAACAGTGCTAACTTTATGGAGAATGTCCTTGTACCAAACATGCTTACATCATTCAAATGATGTCACCTATGTAATATTAACATTGAAGCAAAAGGTAAAACTTCACTTGCATATTCAAGAATCATTAAGCACTCTCTCAAGTGATCTATCAATCTGGCAAGTGACTCTCAAGAGCATCAAGAACAAATAACAACATAACAACGGACCAGTTCCTTGTATCGAGTGATTACATATCCTTAGTTGTGTTGCACCTTTGCTAAAGTACTCTACTTGTAATTCCTACTTAGCTTAGTTAGAAGCATTGTGTAGGAAATCTTTATAAGCCATAAACCTTTGTGTTTGTGTCTTGGCTAGAGTTAGTCGAGATGAGTCTTTGTAATAGAGTTGTTACAAGTTAGTGAGGGATTAAGAGTTTAATTCCTAGGTTCAAATAGGTTGTAATCTAAAGTTTGCTCGGTAGTGAAGTTGAAATCTTACAAGGGTAGGTCGTGATTTTTAATCCCGCGAGCTGGGAGTTTTTCACGTAAAATTCCATTGTGTCATTTACTTACTGCAGTGTGTGTGTTCTGTGGGAACTAATAGAGAACTTGGTTCTCTATATAGTTTGGTGGACTCTTAGTTTCTATCACTTTCCAAAGAGGTCCACGAACATAAATGTTACTCCCTCCATTCACTTTTACTTATAATCAACTAAGGACTTTGCATATACCTTAAAAAATAATAAATAAAGTGTATAATTTATCATATTACTCGTATTAATGATGCATATTTTTAATGGTTTTAAAAAATAATTTGAAATGAGTAAATAATATTATTAATATAACGTATAAAAAAAATTGTCTTTCTCTTCTCATTCTAAAAGTGACAAGTGAAGGTGAAAATATTTTTATATTAATTGACAAGTAAAAGTGAACGACATTCGAGGAATTTTCTATTGAAGGTCCACATAAAAGTATAGATGCATTATTAAAGCTGACAGATATAAACACCAGCAATTATTAGAGATCTAAAATGGAGGGTCTATTAAATGAGCAGCATGATAATCTGAATTGAATTAAATATTTTGCACAAGTAGAACTGTCAAATCTGATCTAGACATCTGAGGCATAATAAAGTACTCCTAGGCAGTTCGAAGAGTCCGGAACCTTTTTATTATTTTTTTGAATAAATATAACATTAATGAGTATAAAAAAAAATTACTTTTTTACATATGATGCTGAAATTTGTCGCGCTATACCTTAACGGTAACTTTTGCCGTTAAGGTATAGCGCATGGAATAAGTGTGATATACTTTTAGCGCCGGAAATCTGTGCGGTATACTCTGACGACTTGACTGCCAGGTATAGCGCCTGGAATTAAAACGCTATATATATATTATATATATATATATATATATATATATATATATATATATACATATAGTACAGTAAATTCATGCGCTATACCTGTTTATGGGCCCACCAATAAGTTAACTGACATAACAATAATTCAAATGTGTATAGCGCACATTCAAAGAGTACTATACATAAAGAATTTCAGCCCCCAGGCTAGCCATTTTCCTATTTTTTGTGAATGGATTTTCCCGTTCAAACTTTTCTTCTTGTTAAATTCTCAAGCATTTTTTCATAATGTCTGAAGAGCGTAGAATAAGAGTTTCATTATATTGGGGGGTGAGGTTGTGATGGAGAATAACTCTGTGAGGTACAGTTTATCTCCACAGGGTCATGTTAAATTACCACTTACAATGGAGTACGATAAATTGAAATCGTTGTTATGCAAAAAAATGAGTGTCAGGAAACGTTCAGTGATACTTAAAGTAACCGGAATATATTTGTATTTCGTCACTCCGCAAGGGGTTGCTTTTTACTCGGAGTTAAACATCGACGATGATGAAACTTTGAGGGATTTTCTGAGGACTCCGGATGAATACCGGGAATTTCTTGTAATCAAAATGTTGGATATGTACGTCAAGGTCGAAGACGTTCCCAACAATGAGGTTGTCGGACAGGTTCCGGATAACCCCCAGACATCGGGTGGTTATTCCGGAGCAGTTTTTGCCGGACAGGTCCGGATGAAAGAGTTTTCCTTGATATAAACTTATCACTGCATGCTTTACATAATTCACAAGACGAGTGGTAAACTTCAATTTTCCTTTGTGTTACGATGTACATTTTTGTTGTATTGAATTTGTATTAACGCTCATATATTTAACAGGGGTACCGGTCGGATATAAATTTTACAAATTACGAACCCAAGCATAGTTTTGATGTGTTGAATCATGGTGGTCCATCCGGGAGTCATCACCTAAATGAAAATGTCCATCATGGAATTTCATCACATTACAACTTGTAAGTGAAGTGATACAGCTATATGGAAAGTATTTATTAATTTCAGTAGCTTATTATTTTGTTGATTGTATAGTGAAAACGAGCAAGTTGAACCACATGTACTCACTCAATTGCTCGAAGATGACGTATTAAATCGGGATTTGGCAGATGTACAGAGTGAGGAAGAGAACAGTGATTACGACAACAATGCTGATGAATCTGGAGAAGAGACACCCTTTCTCGTGTGAGGATGGTGATGAGGAGGGATGAGAAGGAAGGACCTGATTTGAGGAGCGAGTATGCTCCACACCCCGCCCCCCCCCCCCAGACGAAGAGTGTACGAGTCCCAAGTGCTATTTCATTCAAGGGAGATTCCTTACCTTGATAACTTGCCAAGCATGCCGGATGTGGAAGCTCTCACAAGGGATTTTGATGAAATTCGGACGGCAATGTGGGATGAGTCTAGACCAACGGTGCTGGCAAAGGGCATGCTTTTTCCTGATAAAGTGCGCGTAAGCAGGGCTTGTAAAATGCACAACGTAAAAGAGTGTCGTGAAATGACGGTATGGGAGTCAAGTCCGGTTGTATACAAGGTTGTTTGTCGCAGGTGGTTTTGGCCATGTCATTGGATGTTGCGTGCGAGCAAGAAGAAGACAGGTCTGTGGAAAGTGGGTAAATACATTCCCACCCACACATGCGAAATGGACACATTCAACAGGAATCACTTCAACTTGGATATTGACTTGATTTCTCTTGTCCTTATTCCACACATCGAAGCGTCCATAAGGTATTAAATCAAAGAGTGCATTACATCAGTCCACCAGGAACATGGCCATACCATTACCAAAAGAAAGGCATACTTCGGGCGCAAACGAGCGTTTGAAATAGTCCATGGTAACTGGGATAAGTCATTTGCAGCTCTGCCCAGGTACATGGCCGCATTGCAGCACTTTAACCCTGGGATGGTTATTGAATGGAAGCTTGAGTGGAGTCCGGGTAAACCAGAATATATATTCAATTACGTGTTCTGGGCGTTTAAACCAGCAATTGATGGTTTTTCGCATTGCCAGCCCGTAATATCTATAGACGGCACTTATGTCTATGGAAAGTACGATATCAAGCTGTTGATAGTCGTGGTAGTAGATGTTAATGGACAAATATTTCCTCTAGCTTTTGCTATTTGTGCCAATGAAAGCCAAGAGACGTGGACGCTGTTTTTGAACCACTTGAAAGAGCATGTTGTCAAACAGCATTTCGGTATTTGTCTAATATCTGATCGGCACGGTGGTATCTTAAGTTTTGTGGAGAACTTGCCTGCATGGCAAGAACCTTATGCCTACCATCGTTACTGTGTGAGTCACTTTAAAGCCAATTTCAAGAAGGCATATCCCAACAAGGATCTACATGATTTGATGTGGATGGCAGCAACAGACCACCAACAGCATAAATTCCGGAGGCACATGACCTTGAAAAGTGGACTTTGCATGCGGATGGTGGCAGACAATGGGGAACTCTGACTACAAATGTGTGAGAGTCTTTCAACGGGTTATTGAAGTCTGCAAGAGGATTGCCTGTCACAGCCATGGTGCGGATGTCGTTCAAGCAGATGGCAGAGAGGTTTGTTGAAAGGTCTGCAGCTGCAACGTCATTGATGGAAAGGGGTGTTGAATTTATGCCAGTGCCGATGAAGAGATTTGAGAAATACAGACGGCGAGCACATTGGCATTCATTTTTGCAGTATGATAACGAAAGAAATATTTTTGAAGTTCGCAGCGCTATCCATGAAAATCGGGGGAATAATGTACATACTGTAAATGAATGTACAAGGTTATGCTCTTGTGGAAAATGGTCCATCTACCACATGCCTTGCTCACATGCCATCAAGTGCTTTCAAAAAGTTGGTTTAGGTATAACCAACTATATTGATCAACAATATAGTGTTTCCAAGTACCTAAACACATATAGTGGGCAGTTGCAGCCAGTGGGTACTGAGCATTATTGGCCGCCTGAACCATTTAAAATGGTGTGTAACAAGTCCTATTTGCGTTGAATACAGGTGCAGAAGAGAACGCGTATACGGAACCAAATGGATGTTAGTGATACCGTTTATGCGCGCAGATGTGGTATATGCTCGCAAACAGGACACGACCGTCGAAAATGTCCTTCGGTTGGTTTGGGTGGCAATAGTAATCAAGCTCGTGGTGGGTGTTCTTCTAGTGTGCCTAACTATCAATGAGTTTATGTTGTAATATTTAGTTATTTTGTTTATGTTGCAAGATTTATAAAATAAAATTATATTTGTTCATTATGATTTTAACTTTTCCATTTCAGTTTTTTAATGATAATTAAAAAAAATTATATATTCGGAAGAACTGGAAACAACATTGAAATTTCATAAAGCTAATTAATTTAATGTTAATTATGTTTGTTATTTTATATATGTGTGTTGTCTTGTCGAACTGAAAAAGCTGCCCAACTGACATAAAGCTATTTCGTACCCGTCAGAACCTTTAACACGCAAAGCATAACGCGGTTAAATACTACGTTATGTGTGTTGTCTTGTCGAACTGAAAAAGCTGCCCAACTGACATAAAGTTGTTTCGTACCCGTCAGAACCTTTAACACGCAAAGCATAGCGCGGTTAAATACTACGTTATGTGTATATATAGCGCGGCTAAATACTACGTTATGTGTGTTGTCTTGTCGAATTGAAAAAGCTGCCCAAGTGACATAAAGTTGTTTCGTACCCGTCAGAACCTTTAACACGCAAAGCATAGCGCGGTTAAATACTATGTTATGTATATATATAGAGCGGTTAAATACTACGTTATGTGTGTTGTCTTGCCTATACGTAACGGGCTCATTCTAGTTATTTTCTACGCTCAACATTAACTAATAGCAAATCTTTCAAGAAAAGCAAGGTTTTTTTAACGCACAAATGTCTCAACCTCTTTATGTACCAAGGTGCGAGTGTGGAAAAAAATGCATGATGCAAAATTGTTAGGATAATGGTAAAGTTAGACGCCTCTACTGGCACTGTGTGAACAAGTTTTATAAGGTTCCCGACGAACCTATTTGCGATTTGAGGTATGGGTTGATGAACCCTGTTATCAGGCATGCTACAAAGAATATTTGCAGCATCTTCATAATTTGTGTTTAAAACAGTGGGAACGTGAAAGAGAACATAAAAGAGAGGTTGCAGAGTTGAAAGTGAAACTGAAAGAGGTAGAAGAAGAAAAAAATAAGCTGGAAGAACAAAAGTGGTTGGAGCAGAGAATAATGGACGGCAGGGACTAAACATTGACATGTATGTGTTTAGTGTATTACTTTATCTCTATGTTTCCCGTGTCGTGTATTTTTATTAGTTGTACTGAATTTTAATTATGTTAAGTTGCTATGTTTGTGTTTGTGTTTGTGTTGTAGTATTAAACTAAATTAGTTGTACTGAACTTTATTTTCATTAATTGTAATGGAAGTTAAGTTTTAATGTGTCACGACCCAATTTCACCTCAGGTCGTGATAGCGTCCAACACCGTTGTCAGGCAAGCCAACGCGGAAGTATTAGTGAATTCTTGTTCTACTTTACTAAAACAGTTACAACAATTTCTTAATTTAAATTTAAAACATGTGATAATTAGCAACGTGCAATAATAGTTATACAACCCAAAAGAATAGTCTACTAATGTGTGTGTCAAGACCTGGTCCGAAACCTAAATAATGACTTTTGGGACTCAAAATAAGTTAATATAATTTAAAAAGATAGTTACTTTTCTACCTAAAACGCAGTATAATACTGTATTTTATTAGTCGTTAAGGTAAAACGCAGTATAATACTACGTTTCCTTTGGCCAGTGCATTACGTAGGATAGGTCAGAAGATTCAGAACCTATGAACAATATATATACAAACAAGAAAAATATTTATAGTTATGTCCTTTTATTTTTCGTAAATACAAAAAAAATGATTTAGAGAGAGAGAGAAAAAGAGATTTGTGAATAGACATAGAAGAAGGCAAATAGATGTTCAATGATGACTTATGTCAGTGGCTAATGGCTCAATGATGATGATAGAGATTGGCTTTGATTTTAGCTTGGCTTTTCCTTTGTTGTTTCTTTGGATGTTTTCCTGTCTATTTATATTTGGCAAATTTTGCATGGGGCTTTTATCGACCATGGTTTGGTGAAAGTTAACCACGGTGAATGACTTGTGAGTGTAAAAGTAACTGAAGGTAGAGTTACTGAGTGTACTGTGCTCCACCTTTCAACTTTAGAAATATGCCTAAATAAATATAGGAAATGTTAGAAATATTTCAACTTTTAAGAATGTGCATTAGTCAAGTTGAAATGGTTATCAATCATTTGTTGCAAAATAAAATTTACTGTTAAATTAAAAATATTTATACAAGCACTATATTGTTATAAATAGAATTCTATTTATGGTGAATGTCCATATTTAGAGAGATTCTAGGGTTTATTACTTGGTGGCTAAGTCAACCTCTCCCTATAAATAGAGGGTTCTATTCCATTATAATTCATCCCAAATCAATAAGAATTCTCTCTCTACTTTTCTCTGCAATATTGTTCTTATTCTTTTATTATTTTATAACACGTTATCAGCACGAGACTCTACCGTCTCAAGAAGATTAAGAAACATGTTTTATGTTTTCAATATCCAGTTGCGCCTATGCTGAAAGGTTGTGTATGTAAGTCAGTAGTGTTTGTTGTCTTCACTTACCTCTTAGAGAAGAATTAGCAAACAATTGATCAAGACTTAGAAGACTTTTCAACTGTGAATCAAGATTAGAAAACGTGCAACAGTCTTTATTCAATGGATCAAACAAATGTCGATATCTCTCCAGGTAAACTTGGATCAAAGTTCAATTGTAAAAATATTTGTTTTAATTGATTCATGTACGACACATACAATATTCAAAGAGAAGAAATATTTCTCTCATTTAAGTATGTGTAAGGCAGATGTTACTACAATTTCTGGTAGTAATTTAATTGAAGGCTCTGGAAGAGCTACTATAACTCTGCCTAAGGGAACAATACTTATCATAGAGAATGCAATGTTCTCCTCCAAGTCCAAGAGGAACTTGTTGAGTTTTAAAGATATCCGTCGAAATGGATATCATATTGAGATAATAGATGAGAATAATCTTGAATATCTCATCATTACCAAGAATGTCTCTGGCCAGAAAAGGGCTATTGAGAAGTTCCCATCTTTGTCTTGTGGCCTGTATTGGACAAGAATTAGTGCAATTGAGGCACATTCTACCGTAAACCAAAAGGTTACCGATTCCAATACTTTTGTACTTTGGCATGACCGATTGGGACACCCTGGGTCAATTATGATGAGACGAATTATAGAAAACTCAAATGGGCATCCATTAAAGAATTTAAAGATTCTTTTAAATGATGAATTTTCTTGCACTTCTTGTTATCAAGGCAAGTTAATTATTAGACCATCACCAACAAAGGTTGGAATTGAGTCCCCTGCGTTTTTGGAACGTATACAAGGGGACATTTGTGGACCTATTCACCCACCTAGTGGGTCGTTTAGATATTTTATGGTCTTAATAGACGCATCTTCTAGATGGTGCCATGTGTGCCTATTGTCATCTCGCAACCTCGCGTTTGCAAAATTAATGGCACAAATAATTCGATTACGGGCACAATTTCCCGATAATCCAATTAAGTCTATTAGACTCGATAATGCTGCTGAGTTTTCATCCCAAGCATTTAATGATTATTGCTTATCAATTGGGATAAAAGTGGAACATCCTGTAGCTCATGTTCACACTCAAAATGGCCTTGCGGAGTCTTTAATTAAACGTGTGCAATTGATAGCAAGACCGTTACTCATGAAAACGAGGTTACCCACTTCTGTTTGGGGTCACGCCATTTTGCATGCAGCAATGCTAATTCGTCTCAGGCCGACAAATTATCATAAATATTCCCCGTTGCAATTAGTTTTGGGTCATGAACCTAATATATCCTATTTAAGAATTTTTGGATGCGCAGTATATGTGCCTGTAGCACCGCCATATCACACCAAAATGGGTCCGCAAAGAAGGTTAGGAATATATGTTGGGTTTGAATCTCCCTCCATTATTCGCTACCTCGAAACATTGACGGGGGATTTGTTTACTGCACGATTTGCAGACTGTCGATTCGATGAGACACTTTTCCCAAAATTAGGGGGAGAAGTTGGTGAAACCAAACGGGAAATTTTGTGAAAAAATCCATCATTATCTCATCTTGATCCACGTGCCTCTATTTGTGAAAAAGAGGTGCAAAAGATTATCCATTTGCAGAGAATAGCAAATCAAATGCCAGACGCATTTACGGATTTGAAAAGGATAACAAAATCACATATCCCTGCAGAGAATGTTCCAATCCGTATTGATGTCCCTATTGGACAATCTTCTAGTGTCATAGCTAATGAGTCAAAAGCACGCCTAAAACGTGGCAGACCATTAGGTTCCAAAGATCGAAATCCTAGAAAAAGGAAAACAAATGATCAAAATGACACTACGAAAGAATCTCATGAAGAAATCCACGATTTAATAAATTCTGAGATTCATGAGGAATCCACTGAGCCCGAGGCTCAAGAAAATAAGGAACTATCAATAAATCCAATCGATATTGAGACAAATTTGAATCGAGTGGATATAATAGTGGATTATGTCTTTGCATATAATGTTGCATCTAGCATTATGCAAGAAAGTGAGGATCTTGAACCTCAATCTGTTGGAGAATGTCGACAAAGACTTGATTGGCCAAAATGGCAAGAAGCAATCCAATTAGAGTTGAACTCACTTGCAAAATGTGAAGTTTTTTGGCCTGTAGTCCAAACACCTAATGGTGTTAAGCCTGTTGGCTATAAATGGGTCTTTGTACGCAAGAGAAATGAGAAAAACGAGGTACAAAGATATAAGGCACGCCTTGTTGCACAAGGATTTTCACAAAGGCCTGGTGTCGATTATGAAGAGACATATTCACCTGTTATGGATGCTATAACGTTCTGTTATCTCATTAGTTTTGCTGTCCATGAAAAGCTTGACATGCATTTAAGGATGTGGTTACCGCCTACCTTTATGGCTCACTTGATAATGAGATATACATGAAAATTCCCGAGGGATTCAAAATGCCTAACACAAATAATTCAAAGTCCCGGGAAATATTTTCAATCAAATTGCAAAGATCTTTGTACGGTCTAAAGCAATCAGGACGAATGTGGTATAATCGTCTTAGTGAGTATTTATTAAAGGAAGGCTATATAAATGATGCCATTTGCCCATGTGTTTTTATAAAGAAAACAACATCGGAATTTGTTGTACTTGCCGTATATGTTGATGACATAAACCTTATTGGAACTCCTATAGAACTCCAAAAGGCAATTGATTATTTAAAGAAGGAATTCGAGATGAAAGATCTCGGAAAGACAAAATTATGTCTTGGTTTGCAAATTGAACATTTGGCAAACGGAATTTTTGTTCATCAATCTACCTACATAGAAAAGGTATTGAAACGGTTTTACATGGATGGAGCACATCCATTAAGTACTCCGATGGTTGTTCGATCACTTGATGTGAATAAGGATCCATTCCGACCTCAAGAAGAGAATGAAGAGCTACTTGGTCCTGAAGTACCATATCTTAGTGCAATTGGTGCACTAATGTATCTTGCCAATACTACAAGGCCTGACATAACTTTTTCAGTTAATGTCTTAGCAAGATATAGCTCTGCTCCCACAAGGAGACATTGGAATGGAATCAAATACATATTGCGGTATCTAAAAGGGACTACCGATATGGGCTTATTTTATGGCAACAATTGCAGTCCCGATCTTGTTGGTTATGCTGATGCTGGGTATTTATCTGACCCACACAAGGCTCAGTCTCAAACAGGTTATGTATTTACCTGTGGAGGCACTGCCATATCTTGGCGATCGACTAAGCAATCAATTGTGGCTACTTCATCTAATCATGCTGAGATAATTGCTATTCATGAAGCAAGTTGAGAATGTGTGTGGTTGAGGTCTATAATACATCTTATTCGAGACAAATGTGGTGTGAAATGTGACAAACTACCCACAATTTTGTATGAAGATAATGCAGCATGCATAGCTCAATTGAAGGGAGGATTCATAAAAGGAGATAGGACAAAGCACATTTCACCAAAGTTATTTTTCACACATGATCTTCAAAAGAGTGGTGATATTAATGTGCAACAGATTCATTCAAGTGATAATATGGCTGATTTGTTCACAAAATCTCTACCAACGTCAACCTTCAAGAAGCTAGTGTACAAGATCGGGATGCGAAGGCTCAAGGATGTGAATTGATGCTCTCATCAGGGGGAGTTAATGCGCGTTGCACTCTTTTTCCCTTACAAGGTTTTGTCCCACTGGGTTTTCCTTGCAAGGTTTTTAACGAGGCAACCAATAGGCGCATTTCTATACATGTGTACTCTTTTTCCTTTTCTAGAATTTTTCCCATTGGGTTTTCTTTTAGTTAAGGTTTTAACGAGGCACATTATCTGTTGAATAGACATTCAGGGGGAGTGTTATAAATAGAATTCTATTTATGGTGAATGTCCATATTTAGAGAGATTCTAGGGTTTATTACTTGGTGGCTAAGTCAACCTCTCCCTATAAATAGAGGGTTCTATTCCATTGTAATTCATCCCAAATCAATAAGAATTCTCTCTCTACTTTTCTCAGCAATATTGTTCTTATTCTTTTATTATTTTATAACATAGATAACTTAATTCACTTTATGCACAAGATTTGATATTGCAAGATGATCTTTTAATTTTATTTGCAAAAATTACTATAAAAATCTTTACCATCACAAGAGTGATATCTTCCAGAATAGTTCTTACTCATGTAACATAAAAATTTATATTTCTACAATAGAAAAAAATGTGTAGTAAAAGTTACCTTAACATTACTATCAAATTTCCCGGTTTCAATGCCTTCTATAGTGGGATTTATAGTTTCCATGCAAACTGTAAAAAGAAATACTGTTAGGCTCTCCATACATTAAATTTTTTATCAATTTTCTTTGTATCTTTCTAGACCTTGATTTTCTCAAATCTCTCCATAAATAAACAAAAGAATCTCCACACCCATTACCAGTCCCCACAATATTTGGATTTTTCTATAACTTAATAAATGAAAGTCACTCGGGTCAGCGGATTTATAGGCAAGAAATATCGTATTCCTTTTCTTCTTGAAATAGTGAAAACTGCGGGGATGACTCTAATGGAGAAGTACAAAAGAGAAGTAAAACGAGAAGTAAAACGTTATTATACTGCGTTTTAATAAAATGGCTAAATTTCCGCTAAGTAAAACACAGTATAATAATGCGTTTTAGGTCGAAAAGTAACTTTTTTTTTAAAACTGTATAAACGTATTTTGAATCCCAAAAGTCATTATTTAGATTTCGGACTCGTGTCACAAGTACGTGGGCAACTAGTAGAATATACAAAAGAATAATACTATCCTACTGTCTGAAATAGAGTAGACAACCAAAAATAAAGAGAAGACTCCATCGGGTTGCTGAACGGCATAGGAAGGGAGCAACTCACCGTGGAATCTCGGCCAAATCAAGGGTATGCACCAGCCTGGTAACCAGATGTACCTGCCTCAGACTCTGTACAATTAAGCACAGAAGTGTAGTATGAGTACATAAACAATATGTACCCAGTAAGTATCCTGTCTAATCTCGAAGAAGTAGAGATGAGAGGTCGACTTGACACTTACTGGGGTCAAATAATATAATAAGTGTTATACTAAGTATGGCTAGCACAAATGATTAACAATTTGTAGCATGACGTAAACAGGTCCTTCCTTAGTTGATGTCACAGTTAACCGTTTACACTTCAGGGCATATAACAAAATTTCCGTTCACAGCAATATACCAAGCAATAAGTATACGCAAGTAGTGCCGAGGTCGTACGGCCTGATCCAACATAAAGATAAAGTGTGCACTGCCAGATGGTCGAACGGCGCGAACCATAGATGCATCTATTACCCCCGCTCGCGAATCATACATGTGACATGGTCAAATGTAATTAAACACAACAACAGGCAGACAAGAATATATGTCAGGAGATGAATTACTCACGAAAATACCAAATTTCTCTTTTTAAGGCCAAGAAAAGATATTCTTCTTATTAGAGTCATTTACCACGTTCAACATGATTTAAAAAATCCTCAAATTAATCATAGAGCCACAAGAACATCACATAGAGCATGTTTTTGGGTCCTAAACTATCCGGACTTAAGCATAATAGTAGCTACGCACGGACTCTCGTCACCTAGTACGTACGTAGCCCCTGCATTTAGTGGCAAATTATTCAATTATTACACCTATGGGGATAATTCCCTCTTACAAGGTTAGATAGGAGACTCTCCTCGCTCCAAAGCGTACTTCCAATATCAAGAACGTGCTTAAACCCTCAAATTTGGAACCGCACGATCCGAAACTAATTAAACGAAGTAGGAACTAGTCAATAGAAGCTCAAGAGTACGCATTTTAATCAGTAAAGTAATTTCCTAACCTTAAACACAAGTTTCCTAAAATCCGACCCCGGGCCCACGTGTCCGGATTTCAAAATTTTTCGAAGAAAGTTGTTCTCTATAACCTAAGGATCAATAATATATGATTTCTACTTCATTCCATAACAAATTTCGTGGTAAAATCTAAGTTTTATTAAAACCCTAGGTTTTGCTCTAATCCCATAATTTTTACTAATTTTTGTGTGTTAATCTACCCAAAACCCAAGTATTAAACTCACATTAAGTAGAAATAACTTACCTCACAATGCTATGTTGAAATCCCCTCTTTGAAAGCTCCCAAATCGCCCAAGTGTAGAGATAAAATGAAATAAATGGCCTAAGTCCCGTTTTTAAAAGCTGTGTCCAGGCCTCTTGCGACATCAGGTTCGCAAAATGCGAACTGGCAATTGCGACAAAATCTTCGCAATTGCGAACTGGCCCATCTCCTGCTTTCATCGCAATTGCGATCTTGGAGTCGCAAATGCGGACCCTGCAGGGTTCGCAATTGCGATGGAATTGTCGCAATTGCGAAGCTGCCCACTTCTTGCCTTCATCGCAATTGCGATGTTTTCCTCGCAAATGCGAGGTCCCAATTGCGAACAAATTCCTCGCATTTGCGAGACCTGCAACTTCCCACAGAAATACCAGAAAACTGGGGTGTTTTTCATCCCAACCCATGCCCGAAACTCACCCGAGACCTCGGGGCTCCACTCCAAACACCCACACAAGTCCAACAACCTTTTACAAACTTGCTCGAGCGATCAAATCGCCGAAATAACATCTAAAACTACGAATTCAACTCCAAAACGCATGAAATCCTTAAGAATACTCGAATTCCTATTTTTATAACCGGGCGTTCGAATCTTGCCAAATCAGTCCTGTTTCTCACCAAACTTCACAGACAAGACTTAAATATTATATTGGACCTGTACCGGGCTCCGGAACCAACATACAGACCCGATACCATCATGATCAAACATTATTAAATTCTTTAAATCCTTGGAAATTTCAGTTTAACAATTTCTAACAAAAATTCATTACTCGGGCTAGGGACCTTGGAATTCGATTCTGGGCATACGCCCAGGTCCCATATTTTCCTACGGACCCTTTAGGACCGTCAAAATACGAATCCGGGTCCGTTTACTAAAAATGTTGACCAAGGTCAAACTTAGCCTTTTAAGAAAATCTTAAGGAAACAAGTGTGCTTATTTCAACCCAAACTCCTTCAAATCCCGAACCAACCATTCTCACAGGTCGTAATTTAGTTAAGGCAAACGCGAGAAGTCTAATTTAGGGGCACGGGTTTCTTAAAAGCAAATACGACCAATCGGGTCGTTACATAATGCTTGTGTTTGTGTTGTAGTACGAAACTAACTAATGAACGGAGAAATAAAAAAGTAATGCATATATTGTATAAAAATTGTTGTTAATGTATATACAAAAATATTATTTACATCAAATACAAAAAAAGGAAAGAAAATCAATGTGTCCCGCATCCAGTGTGCTTCAACCTAGCCGCTGGCCTGAGGCGCATCCCATTCCGCCTGGGTACGCTATCGGGATCGTCATCATCAAGTCGCCTCCTTATAGCCGGATGCGCCGCAGCATGATCATCAGTGGTGCTAACAGGATCGGTAGAAGGGGCCGTCAGTCCTGTAGAAACCTACATAAGAATAGAAAGCTCAGTATAGCAAAGTATATAATAAGTCACAACAATTTAAATTATCTTACCACGATCTCGTCGGGCTCCTGAATGTAATCATCTGTCGCAGCCATGTCAGCATCGCACAAAGCCATAAAAAGGAAATTAATAAAGTTATGGAAAATAAATGAGAAGAGTAAAAACAAATTGTAATTCAATACTAAGAAAACCATACCTGCGCCTGTGATGATGAACCATAACTCAGCCGGCGCCCACTATGTAAATCTCGGGTCGGCCGATCTTCAACAACAGTAGACGGGCCTGGAAAGTATGTATCCCAATCCACTCTAGAAAGGTCTGTGCCCGTGATCAATAATTGACCCGACGAGGTCACCTGCAAAGTCCCTAGAGTGAGATGCATCCCTAGGCTGTATGACGGCATGTCCATCTCATGTAGGCCACCCGGCAGATCAGAAGCAACATCATCAGCAGGGGCCTCAACGCCCACTTGCTGGGGACCACCTCCTCTCCGCCCACCACCACGTCGTCCGGCACTCCCGCCTCGTCGGGCACCACCACCTCGTCGGGCATCACCACCTCTTCGGGCACCACCACCTCGTGCGACACCAGGGCCTCGCTCGTACTGCCCTGGCTCCACATAATCAGGCATGTGTGCCAAACGCTGATCCACTCGGGCTCGCTGCAGTGTCTGGGCAGCCAACTCTACAAATCGACAGCTGTAATCCTGCAAGGCGGCCGCAGGATCGCCGACATGATCCTGCATCTGTAGTCCCATCTGATAGACTGTATGTAGTCCAATAGCCTGCACAACATATAAACTATAAACTACATATATTGTACTAAGTTACAGTTATATAATTAATAATAACACAAAACATACCAGGGCCTCATGTCGCCCGGCGTATGGAACGTACCGACCGCCAGCTTGATGAATAGGGTTCCCGATAAAAAGTCGGGTAACGTGGCGGTACCAGGACATATACCTCTGAATAGCCACCGCCTGGATCTATGTAGGTGGGGGCGGAATCATCCGATCTCGCTGGTCCCAAGTATGGATTTGCGCCGCTACCCATGCTATAAATGCGTCGTCCGCCCTGGAACAATCATCCCTCTGATAATGTGTAGGCTCCCATATAGGCCCCCTCGGTATATACTACTGGCGGCCAAACTGGCGAAGTAGCCGCTCCGAGGCATGATGCTCCACAATATCGAGGCATATGAGCAGGGCAGAAGTGCTAAATCAGTCGGCCGACCGAGCAATAATCTGGCAGGCCAGCTATCAAATCGTCGCTGTTGGCGTCCAGATGAACTATCAAATAAGAACACAAAACGTGAGTATGCGCAACACTAAGTTAATCTATACTAGGTAAGTTTAGGTATATATTTACCTGTGCGCCCTCCAGCAGATCCAACACATCCCTACAAAGGAGGAGATTATGATGAGCATCATACTCTCGTGAAAGTGTACGGCGGAGAACCCACTTCCTGGCTAGAGGGAGAAATGGAGGTGCTACATTAGGAGGTAATTGTGATAGAGGTGCTGAAACTGCAAGAACCGCTCCCAGGCCCAAACCTAACATACAAAGTTGACGTAAGGTTTAAGATAAATTCTAACAGATTACTCGAATATGTTGTCACATGTAGAAGCGGCAGAAAACCACAAACATCACTCTAGGTGCCCATGCTCGCCCGGCACATCTGCCTGTACATGTAGGCGAGAACAGCAGCACCCCAACTGTAATAGGGTAACTCATCTATTAGCTAAATATGATGAAGAAATCTCAGGCTGACTAGGTTCCCCGAAGCGTTCGGGAACAAGACCCCCCCCAAATAGAAGAAGCAACAACAACCTCGTATACCGGGTAATATGTAACTCCTCTGTATCGCCGGTGATCTCGGGGTGGAGTACCTCCAGGTACTGTCTAATAGGGGTCAAACTCATCCGACTGGACCCGACCATGCAGTCTCGTCATGTGGCCTGAAACCCGTGAGCAGCTGCAGCATGTCCAAATAATCCGCACGCGACATAGATCTCATAGCAATAGGCAGTGAAACAGCCATGCCATTAACAGGCAGGCCATATAAAACCTCCACGTCCTGCAGCATGATGGTGGCCTCGCCAATAGGCAGGTGGAAAGAGTGCGTCTCCAGTCTCCACCGCTCAATCAACGCCATGATCAAAGCCCAGTCGAGCTGCATCTGCCCGATCTGAATAATCTAATAGAATCCCGTATCCTGCAGGCGCTGGACTACACGGGGATGGAGATCTCTATCCCTCAAAAAATCCCACAGGTCGTCCACGCTCCTAACGCGGAGAGTCTGGTACAGTAACTCTCCGTTCCATATATGGGCGGACCTATGATCGCCCTGTAGCACTAATAGCTCACGAGAGCAAGGGCCGGGATGTATAGGCGCCACGTCCATGTCGTCAACTTTAAATTAAACAACATTAATTGTATGTTTAATCTGTAAATGTACAGGGTATATATATCTATTGGGTTCCAAGCTCGATATTTGTGTGACGACCCAAAGGGTCATCACCTATTTTCTCTTTCATTCCGTGCTTCCGAGGCCTTAAAAACCTCATTTTTACTTGCTTCAATTTGCGTGCACAGTCCGGGAGCGTAGCCGGAAAGCTTAAATATGAATTCTGTGTAAAAATTGATGAATGTTGATATTAATATGATTAAAGTTGAATTTGGTCAACATTTTGAGTAAACGGACCCGAACCCGTGATTTGACGGTCCTGGAGGGTCCGTAGAAAAATATGAGACTCGGGCATATGCCCGGAGTCGAATTCCGAGGTCGAGAGCCCGAGAAATGAATTTTTCCGTGAAATTGTTTTTTAGAAATTAATATGGAAATTTGAGAAGGAAATTGATTAGAACGTGTTGGTATCGGGCCCGTATTTTGGTTCCGGCACCCGGTACAGGTCTTATATGTGGTTTAAGCGCTTTCTGTGAAATTTGGTTGAAATCGGACGTCATTTGATGTTGTTTTGGCAATTTGATCGCACGAGTAAGTCCGTACGATGTTTTTGAGGTTGGGTGCATGTTTGGTTTGGAGCCCCGAGGGCTCGGGTGAGTGTGGATAGGTGTCGAGTTGCATTTTTGAACTTCAAAAAAATCTGGTATCAGTTATCTGCAATTTTCGCATTTGCGAAGCCAGAGTTCGCAAATGCGAATGCCCAGCTATCGCAAATGCGGAGGCTGGTTCGCAAATCGAAGCCAGCCCAGGCAGGCCAAGGTCCGCAAATGCGAAGCCAGGCATCGCAAATGCGATGGACACTGGTTCGCAAATGCGAGACCCAGTTCGCAAATGCGAAGGGTCCCTTGGGCAGCTTGAGTTCGCAAATGCGAACAATAATGTCGCAATTTCCAAGCCTGCTGGGTTCGCAATTGCGAACCCATGTTCGCATTTCCCACATCTGAGGCCTGCATTTTTCACACTTAGACGAATTTTAACCCTCATTTCTTCATTCTTTCAACTCAAACACTCCATAGGCGATTTTTCAAGAAAACTTTCTTCCCCAAATCATTTGTAAGTCAACTTTTACTCAATCCCTTCAATCATTTACATCATTTATCATGTTTTCATCTTAAAATCAAGGATTTTCATGGGTGAAAATGGGGATTTTGGGTAGAACCTAGGTTTTCTTCAAATTGGGGAGTTGGACCTCAATTTGGGGTCCGATTTTAAAACTAATCATAGATATGAACTCGTGGGGGAATGGGTAACCGGGTTTTGGTTCGAACCTCGGGTTTTGGCCACATGGGCCCGGGGGCGTTTTGGAAAATTTTGAGTGAAACTTTGGGAAATTCATTTTCATGCATTCAAATTGATTCGATTAGCATTTGTTGATACATTCAAGTAATTTGTGACTAGATTCGAGCGGTTTGGTGGTGAATTCGAAGGGTAAAGCTATACTAGAGGCTTGAGTTGAGTTTGGAGCATTTGAGGTAAGTGTTTGGTTTAACCCTAGCTTGAGGGAATAGGAGTAGAGTCTTATTTGTTAATTGCTATTTGTCGAGTACGGTGTATAGGCATGGTGACGAGTATCTATACACTGGTGTCGAGCATGACCGTGAGTCCTAATTTGCTAAATTATCGAATTTGAAATTGTTATTTATGAGGAATTGGTTGGAAACCTTTAACACTGAGCCAGTAATTGTTGAGACTAAGTGTGGATGTAATTGTGTTGAGTAGAGATTGAATGAGTTTGGTTATAGCTGGATCCCCCTTGCCGGGATAGTTATTATAACATCTTTCTCCCTTGCCGGGATTATGTTGTGTATTGTGTTGAAAGAAATGGGATCGTGTGGCACGCCGACCACGAGTTATTATGAAATGGGATCGTGTGGCACGCCGACCACGAGTTATTATGAAATGGGAACGTGTGGCACGCTGACCACGTGATATTATTGTAATGGGAGCATGTGGTACGCCTACCACGTGATGTAAGGAAATGGGATCGTGTTGCACGCCTGCAATGAGAAGAAATTGAAATAAGTGAAAGTGGTTTGTTTTCCTTTATTTTGTGTTAGAAGAAATCAGATGTAGTTTCTCTTGTTATTCCTGATATTCCGTTTATCTGCTTCCCCATAAGCATGTTCCCCCTTCCCAGCTTTAATTACTTACGTTCCGCTATTATTTTGTTTTACTCGTATATATATATATATCTGCACAGGTTTATCTGGTAGTCTGGTCTAGCCTCGTCACTACTTCGTCGGGGTTAGACTAGGCACTTACCAGCACATGGGGTCGGTTGTGCTGATGCTACATTCTGTGCATCTTTTTGCACGGATCACAGTACCGGAGCAGCAGCTTTTGGACAGCAGTAGGAGCATTCGGGAGCTGACTTCAGTCCACGGACATTCGAGGTAGCCTTGCTGACGTCCGCAAGCCCGGAGTCCCTTTCTATTTTATTCAGTTTGTTATCATTTGTACCGAAGAAAACAGTTTTATGTTTCGTTCGAACCTTGTATTTAGTATTCTCTAGACGTTCGTGAGTATAGCGACACCAGTCTTGGGTAGAGGATTTTGTTAAACTTCCGCATTCCTTTCAGTTAAATATATTTGAGACTTCTGTTTTATTATTAATGCTTTATTGTTTTTCTAATATTGACGATGTTCGCCAAAAAAGGTAATTGATAATTGGCTTGCCTAGCTCCTATTAGTAGGCAGCAACACAACTCCCGAGGGTGGGAAATCCGGGTCGTGACAAGTTGGTATCAGAGCATTAGGTTCCATAGGTCTCGCAACTCACGGACAAACTCGGTAGAGTTTGAGGGATCGGTACGAAGACGTCTGTATTTATCCCCTAGAGGCTGCAGAGTTAGGAAACTTCACTCTTGTTCTTTCTTGTCGTGCGATTCTGTTTCCCAAATATTGATTGTTTTTCTACTCTGTTCTTTCGCAGATGGCGAGAACACGTGCTTCCTCTTCTACCGCGCAGTAGCCCGAGCCCCCAGCAGCAGCTCCTACGAGGGGCAGAGGGCGAGGCCGAGGCCGTGCCAGAGGCCGAGGCAGGGGCAGAGCTTAGCCCCGAGCAGCATTCCCAGAGGTGGAGCCTCATGTTGATTATGATGATGAGGTTCCAGCCCCAGTAGCTCCGGTAGGCCCAACTCAGGTCCCAGAGGGGTTCAGAGCCACCCCAGTTCTTCAGGACGCTTTGGTCAGATTGATAGGCTTTGTGGAGAGCGTCACTAGAGCGGGTTTGCTTCCAGTAGCACCAGCCACTTCTCAGGCTGGAGGAGGAGTTCAGACTCCTGCTACACGTACTCCGGAGCAGGTAGCTCCCCAGGCTCAGGTTCCAGTGGTTCAGCCAGCTGTGGCAGTTCAGCCGGGTATTGTGACTCAGACCGGTGATGGGGCGGCTATGTCCGCAGATGCTTTGTGGAGACTGGATAGGTTCACCAAGCTCTTCACCACCACATTCAGCAGTGCTTCTTCAGAGGACCCCCAGGATTTCTTATATAGCTGCCATGAGGTTCTTCGGACTATGGGTATTGCGGAGACCAATGGGGTCGACTTCGCCACCTTTCGACTAGCAGGATCCGCCAAGACTTGGTGGAGAGACTATTGTTTATCCAGACCAGCAGGATCGCCATCATTGACTTGGGACCAGTTTGCAGAGTTGTTTTTGGAGAAGTTTCTCCCAGTTACTCAGCGAGAGGCTCTTTGCAGGTAGTTCGAGCGCCTCCAGCAGGGCTCTATGACAGTCACGCAGTATGAGACCTGGTTCATTGATCTATCTCGCCATGCTATTGTGATACTCCCCACCGAGAGAGAGAGAGAGGGTGTAGAGGTTTATTGATGGGTTGATCTAGCCGATCCGTCTCCAGATGGCTCTGGGAGCCGGGAGTGAGATTTCGTTTCAGGAGGCAGCTAATGCAGCCCGTAGAGTTGAGATGGCTCTTGCACGGGGAGGTGGTCATGGGTCAGATAAGAGGCCCCGTCATGCAGGTAAGTTGAGTGGTACCTCATCTGGAGGTGGGGATTCTTATGGTAGAGGCCATCCTCCGAGGCCCTTTCAGTCAGCCCTACAGGTCTCACATTGTACTTCAGGTGGTCGTGGCTCTCAGCCGCAATATTCTGACCAGCAGCTTTTTAGTTCACCATCGGCACCTATCAGCGCGCCACCACTCCGTTATTCTCAGCAGCCGAGGGCTTGTTTCACGTGTGGCGACACGAGGCACATCGCCAGGTATTGCCCTTGAACTTCGAACAGCTCTCAGCAACAGGGTCCTCGCCCCATGATCCAGGCACCAGGTGATCCACAGGCTGCCCAGCCAGCTAGAGGCGGGGGTAGAGGCCATAGAGGTGGAGTTAGAGATCATAGAGGTGGAGCTCAGACCGCCAGAGGTAGAGGCCAGCCAGCAGCCGATCGTCCCAGAGATATGATTCAGGGAGGTGGGGCCCAGCCCCGGTGTTATGCTCTTCCAGCCAGGCCAGAGGCTGAGTCTTCAGATGCAGTTATTACAGGTACTATTCTGGTCTGTGATAGGGATGCTTCAGTGCTATTTGACCCTGGGTCTACGTATTCATATGTGTCGTCCTATTTTGCACCCTACCTGGTTATGCCTAGTGATGCTTTGGGTATTCCTGTTTATGTATCTACACCGGTGGGTGATTCTATAGTGGTCGACCGAGTTCATCGTTCTTGTGTGGTAGTGTTTGAGGGTCTTGAGACCCGTGTCGATTTATTGCTCTTAGACATGGTGGATTTCGACGTCATATTAGGGATGGATTGGTTGTCCCCGTATCATGCCATCTTGGATTGTCACGCCAAGACCGTGACCTTGGCTTTACAAGATTTACCCCGTTTGGAGTGGAGAGGGACCCCAGGTCATGCCACTCGCAGTGTTATCTCATATGTGAAGGCTCGACACATGGTCGAGAAGGGATGTTTAGCTTATCTGGCGTATGTTCGCGATTCCAGCGCAGAGGTCCCTTCTATTGATTCTGTTCCTATTGTTCGGGAATTCCCCCAGGTTTGCCCTTCAGACCTGCCGGGTATGCCTCCCGACAGGGATATCGATTTTTGTATTGATCTGGCTCCGGGCACGCAGCCCATTTCTATCCCGCCGTATCGCATGGCCCCGCTAGAGTTGAAAGAGTTAAAGGATCAGTTGCATGATTTGCTTGAGAAGGGTTTCATTAGACCCAGCGTTTCGCCTTGGGGTGCGCCGGTGTTATTTGTGAAGAAAAAGGATGGTTCGATGAGAATGTGCATTGATTACCGGCAATTGAACAAAGTGACGATAAAGAACAAGTATCCACTGCCAAGGATTGATGATTTGTTCGACCAGCTTCAGGGTGCGAAGGTGTTTTCAAAGATAGACTTGAGATCTGGCTACCATCAGTTGAGGATTAGGGCATCCGATGTCCCTAAGACAGCATTCCGCACTCGGTACGGGCATTATGAGTTCCTGGTCATGTCGTTTGGGTTGACCAATGCCCCAGCAACATTCATGGAGTTGATGAACCGAGTGTTCAGGCCATATTTGGACATGTTCATGATAGTCTTTATTGATGATATTTTTGTGTACTCCCGCAGCCAGGAGGAGCACGAGCAGCACCTCAGAGTGGTTCTTCAGACCTTGAGGGATGGTCAGTTATATGCCAAGTTCTCCAAGTGTGAGTTCTGGCTGAGTTCAGTAGCATTCCTGGGTCACGTTGTATCAGCAGAGGGTATTCAGGTGGACCCGAAGAAGATAGAGGCAGTCAAGAACTGGCCTCGACCAACATCAGCCACAGAGATTCGGAGTTTCTTGGGTTTAGCAGGCTACTATCGTCGGTTCGTGGAGGGGTTTTCATCTATCGCAGCCCCGATGACCAGATTGACCAAGAAGGGTGCCCAGTTCAGATGGTCAGATGAGTGTGAGCCGAGATTTCAGAAGCTCAAGACAGCTCTGACTACGGCACCAATATTGGTTTTGCCCACAGGTTCAGGGCCCTATATAGTTTATTGTGATGCTTCCCGTATTGGGCTTGGTGCAGTATTGATGCAGGATGGCAGAGTCATTGCCTATGCTTCAAGGCAGTTGAAGATCCACGAGAAGAATTATCCGGTTCATGACCTAGAGTTGGCAGCCATTCTTCATGCTTTAAAGATTTGGAGGCATTATCTTTATGGTGTGACGTGTGAGGTGTACACTGATCACAAGAGTCATCGGTACTTGTTCAAGCAAAAGGAGTTGAATTTGAGGCAGAGGAGGTGGTTGGAGCTACTGACAGATTATGATGTTACTATCTTGTACCACCCGGGAAAGGCTAATGTGGTGGCCGATGCATTGAGTAGGAAGTCCGCCAGCATGGGTAGTCTTGCTTATATTTCGGCCAGCCAGAGGCCGCTTGCTTTGGATGTTCAGGCTTTGGCCAATCGATTTGTGAGGTTGGATATCTCTGAGCCTAGCTGAGTGTTAGCTTGCACGGTTGCTCGTTCTTCATTATTGGAGCGTATCCATGATCGGCAGTTTGATGATCCCCATTTGTGTGTCCCGAGAGACACGGTGCAGCGTGGAGGTGCAAAGAAGGTGACCTTAGATGATGATGGTGTCTTGAGAATGCAGGGGCGAGTTTGTGTGCCCAATGTTGATGGGATTCGAGAGTTGATCTTAGCGGAGGCTCACAGTTCCCGGTATTCTATTCACCCGGGCGCCGCGAAGATGTATCAGGACTTGCGGCAGCATTATTGGTGGCGTAGGATGAAGAAGGATATTGTTGCATATGTGGCTCGTTGTTTGAACTATCAGCAGGCTAAGTACGAGCATCAGAGGCCTGGTGGACTGTTTCAGAGGATTGAGCTTCCCGAGTGGAAGTGGGAGAGGGTTACCATGGATTTTGTTACTGGACTCCCGTTGACCCGGAAGAAGTTTGATGCGATTTGGGTCGTTGTTGATAGGCTGACCAAGTCAGCGCATTTTGTTCCTGTTGCAACCACTTATTCATCCGAGAGGTTAGCCGAGATCTACATCATAGAGATTGTTCGCCTTCATGGGGTGCCGGTATCTATCATTTCGGACCGGGGCACGCAGTTTACCTCGCGCTTCTAGAGAGCAGTTCAGCGAGAGTTGGGCACCCAGGTTGAGTTGAGCACAGCATTCCATCCTCAGACGGATGGACAGTCTGAGCGGACTATTCAGATATTGGAGGATATGCTCCGAGCTTGTGTCATAGACTTTGGAGGTTCGTGGGATCAGTTCTTGCCTTTAGCGGAGTTTGCCTACAACAACAGCTACCAGTCCAGCATTCAGATGGCTCCTTATGAGGCGTTGTATGGTAGGCGATGTCGGTCTCCAGTTGGATGGTTTGAGCCGGGAGAGGCTCGGTTATTGGGTACAGATTTAGTTCAGGAGGCCTTAGATAAGGTCAAGATCATTCAGGATAGGCTTCATTCGGCTCAGTCGCGGCAAAAGAGTTATGCAGATCGTAAGGTTCGAGATGTAGCTTTCATGGTTGGTGAGTGGGTCTTGCTCCGAGTGTCGCCTATGAAGGGCGTGATGAGATTTGGGAAGAAGGGCAAGCTTAGCCCTAGGTTCATTGGCCCCTTTGCGATCCTTGATCGAGTGGGAGAGGTGGCTTATAGACTTGCCTTGCCGCCTAGCTTGTCAGTCGTGCATCCAGTGTTTCATGTGTCCATGCTTCGGAGGTATCACGGCGATCTAGCCCACGTGTTACATTTCAGCACTGTCCAGTTGGACCAGGATCTGTCTTATGAGGAGGAACCGGTAGCTATTCTAGACCGGCAGGTTCGACAGTTGAGGTCGAAGAGTTTTCCTTCAGTGCGAGTTCAGTGGAGAGGTCAGCCTCCTGAGGCATCGACCTGGGAGTCCGAGTCTGATATGCGGAGCCGTTATCCCCATTTATTTCCCGACTCAGGTACTTCTTTCTTTTGTCTGTTCGAGGACGAACAGTTGTTTTAGAGGTGGAGAATGTGACAACCCAAAAGGTCATCACCTGTTTTCCCTTTCATTCCGTGCTTCTAAGGCCTTGAAAACCTCATTTTTACTTGCCTCGATTTGCGTGCGCAGTCAGGGCGCGTAGCCGGAAGCTTAAATATGAATTCTGTGTAAAAATTGCTGAATGTTGATATTAATATGATTAAAGTTGACTTTGGTCAACATTTTGAGTAAACGGACCCGGACCCGTGATTTGATGGTCCCGGAGGGTCCGTAGAAAAATATGAGACTCGGGCATATGCCCGAAGCCGAATTCCGAGGTCGAGAGCCCAAGAAATGAATTTTTTCGTGAAATTGTTTTTCAGAAATTAATATGGAAATTTGAGAAGGAAATTGATTAGAACGTGTTGGTATCGGGCCCGTATTTTGGTTCCGGTGCCCGGTACAGGTCTTATATGTGGCTTAAGCGCTTTCTGTGAAATTTGGTTGAAATCGGACGTCATTTGACGTGTTTCGGACCTAAGTATCTAAAAATGAAAGTTTATGAAGTTTGATGAAAAAGTGATGATTTTGAGGTTTAATTCATTAATTTTGATGTTGTTTTGGCGATTTGATCGCACGAGTAAGTCCGTACGATGTTTTTGAGGTTGCGTGCATATTTGGTTTAGAGCCCCGAGGGCTCGGGTGAGTTGTGGATAGGTGTCGAGTTGCATTTTTGAACTTTAAAAAAATCTGGTATCAGTTATCTGCAATTTTCGCATTTGCGAAGCCAGAGTTCGCAAATGAGAATGCCCAGCTATCGCAAATGCGGAGGCTGTAATGCGAAGCCAGCCCAGGCAGGCCAAGGTCCGGAAATGCGAAGCCAGGCATCGCAAATGCGATGGACACTGGTTCGCAAATGCGAGACCCAGTTCGCAAATGCGAAGGGTCCTTTGGGCAGCTTGAGTTCGCAAATGTGAACAATAATTTCGCAATTCCCAAGCCTGCTGGATTCGCAATTGCGAACCCATGTTCGCATTTCCCACATCTGAGGCCTGCATTTTTCATACTTAGACGAATTTTATTCTGTGTTAGAAGAAATCAGATGTAGTTTCTCTTGTTATTCCTGATATTCCGTTTATCTGCTTCCCCATAAGGATGTTCCCTCTTCCCAGCTTTAATTGCTTACGTTCCGCTATTATTTTGTTGTACTCGTATATATATATCTGCACAGGTTTATCTGGTAGTCTGGTCTAGCCTCGTCACTACTTCGCCTGGGTTAGGCTAGGCACTTACCAGCACATGGGGTCGGTTGTGCTGATGCTACACTCTGTGCATCTTTTTGCATATATCACAGTACCGGAGCAGCAACTTTTGGACAGCAGTAGGAGCATTCGGGAGCTGACTTCAGTCCAGGGACATTCGAGGTAGCCTTGCTGACGTCCGCAAGCCCGGAGTCCCTTTCTATTTTATTCAGTTTGTTATCATTTGTACCGAAGAAAACAGTTTTATGTTTCGTTCGAACCTTGTATTTAGTATTCTCTAGACGTTCGTGAGTATTGCGACACCAGTCTTCGGTAGAGGATTTTGTTAAACTTCCGCATTTCTTTCAGTTAAATATATTTGAGACTTCCGTTTTATTATTAATGCTTTATTGTTTTTCTAATATTGACGATGTTCGCTAAAAGTGGTAATTGATAATTGGCTTGCCTAGCTCCTATTAGTAGGCGCCATCACGACTCCCGAGGGTGGGAAATCCGGATCGTGACAATTTGAGGCCCAGTAGCACCAAACTATCATGAATAATTATGTGTGTCAAATTCAATATTTTTATAATTTTGTGTGTTTGTTTTATTATTTAAATTCTTAATTTTTAATTATTTAATTGTACAAAGTATATATACCTATGGGTTCCAGGCTCGATATTTGAGGCCCAATAGCACCAAACTATCATGAATAATTATGTGTGTCAAATTCAATTGTCTTACCATTTAGTGTGTTTGTTTTATAATTAAATTATTAATTTTTAATTATTTAATTATACAAAGTATATATACCTATGGGTTCCAGGCTCGATATTTGAGGCCCAGTAGCACCAAACTATAATTAATAATTATGTGTGTCAGATTCAATATTTTTATAATTTTGTATGTTTGTTTTATAATTTAAATTCTTAATTTTTAATTATTTAATTGAACAAAGTATATATACCAATGGGTTCCAGGCTCGATATTTGAGTCCCAGTAGCACAAAACTATCATGAATAATTATGTGTATCAAATTCAATATTTTTATAATTTTGTGTGTTTGTTTTATAATTTAATTTCTTAATTTTTAATTATTCAATTGTACAAAGTTTGTATTTTCATCTACCAGTATAAGAGATACTTAAACTACAAGGATTCTACGCTAAAATACTCTACACTTTACTACGCTAAAAGGCTCTACATTTTACTACGCTAAAAGGTTATACATTTTACTACGCTCATAAATAATCTAAACTAAATATAAACAACAAATACATTTTAATCACATAACATTCACAAAAATACATATAGCATACTAGTTTCGCAAATAAAATACAAAACGACATGGAAACACTAAAATCAAAATCCGGATATTAACAAAAAAAATTATTTCTCAATTTTACATTTTTTTAGAACACTAATATCTAAGTCCGAATAAATATAACATACTAGTTTCGCAAATAAAACACAAAATGACATGAAAACACAGTCAAATCAACTAATATGCATTATTATACAAATTTCGACATAAAATAAATCGAAATACCTCGATTTAGTGTTTTCGAAAAGTAAATTAGCTGAAAATTTGAGTCCGAAAGAGTGAAACCACAATAATACGATGCTCTACTATGATGTGGGACCTACGTTCTTAGCGTTTTGTGTGACGGGGGGGGGGGGGGTGGGTACGACTAACGTTTTAAAGTTTTTTTAAGAGTATACGAACGGGTAAGGGGGGGGTTGGGGGGGTTGG
>NW_017670374.1:425710-453308 GCF_001879085.1 Nicotiana attenuata | reverse complement strand
AGATGACAAGGGGTGGGGGTGGGGGTGGGGTGGGGTGGGGGGGACCAGAATCCAAATCGAAAGGAAGTAAAAAATGAGGGAGGAGGAGTTCTGGTCTTCGGGGGAAGACGAAGGGGATTATTTAATCAAGGGTATAACGTGTTAATTCTTTGCGCTATAGGTATAGCGTGTGATTTCTATGCGCTATACCTCGCAGTCAAATCGTCAGGGGGTATATCGCACTTATTCCTTGCGCTATACTTTAACACCAAAAGTTACCGTTAAGGTATAGCGCCGCGAATATCGGCGTTATATATAAAAAAGTAACTTTCTTTTACACTCATTAACGTCACATTAGTCCAAAAAAATAATAAAAAGGTTCCGGACTCGCAGTTCGAATCTGACTGGGAACATGATTATGATATAATAGTTGAGAAATATTTTTTTATATAAACCACATATTTTACCATTCTTAATTTATATTTTTTACATAAACCAAAAAAATAACTCTTCTAACACACAATTTCAACTCTTCTTAAATTACCTGTCTTCCCAACTGAGGTGGAAGGTTCAAACCTTTACGGTAGCACAATATCTTTTGCCTTTTCCTTTTTGTTTTTCTTTTTCCTCTTTCGACCCCTAATTTAAAAAAGAAAAAATTCCTTGAACCATATATATACAATTCAAGCACAAACATTACTACCACTAAACTCTAAATCTTATAGACAACTCAGTATTTTTGTTGGTAAAATTACAAGTAATTACAGTTGAAAAATAAAATGAAGAAAATAAATAAATATTCTTCAGGCTGAGTCGCGGATATCTCGCTCTTTTTAAGGAGATTCAAGCCCACTGCGGTAGCATCTTCACCAGTCCAGCAGTAATACTCTTGACTTGTCCCTCCAGGATACAACAGCCCGACAACGTCGTATGACTCGAACAAACTCTGGACAAGTTGTTGAGTCCAAAGCTCTACCAATATGAACACCTTCCTTCAACAAAAATAATATTCTCTTTTGTAGAGAATAAGTTGGAGACTTATAAGTTTTTCCTTCTCTTAACTCTCTTTTTCACAATACCAACCACACCTTTTTCATGTACACCATAACACTTTTCTCATTCTTAACACAAAGAAGAAACACCACAATTTATAGGTGTAGAATCTCTTCCTTGAAATAAATAATAAGATAGTGGGATCATAAAATAGTAGAACATGAGTTGGTGGTTACAAAATTTAATCTTTAATGGGTAATTAGTAGTACATCATGGCATTAATAGTTTCAAAAGTTGTACCAAAATAATGACCACTTTCTTGCCAATTTATAACCACTATCTCATAAGAAATAATGCACTTTAATATTATAATTTTAATATTAAAATGCACTAACACCAATATTCCTCCACTCATTTTGATATTAAAATAACAAAGTTTACCAGTTGAAAGGAGATTATTATGCATAATGAAGGTGTGCTCTACATTGAACCTCCACTTAGTAAAACAACAATCCCGACTCCAGAGTCAGTAGTGATCTCAGACTTGAACTATAACTGCTTTAGGAGAAATAAAGTACAACTGCTTACACATAATAATTAAGGTGTTGACATGAGCTTTATTAGCCAGCACATTACGGCCTTGTGCTATCCCGGTTTTCATAAGTGTTTTTGAGAATAAGCCCAATTCTTATAGGAAGCGGCCTACTTCCACACTAACATAGGTTAAATCTGTTAAGGGTGCTCCTGTAACTCTAACACTCCACTCACACGAGCTACAGATTTTCACTAAGAGTTCATAAAACTCAATCGCGCAAATCATTACATGATAAATACACTTACATCACAGGGATAGAACAATAATAAAAATAGTGCATTTCAAATCAAGCCATTATATGATTCGTTCTTCCTATTGAACCTGGTTATAAGATCTCTAGTCCCCAGGTTGGGTTTCCTCATATATGACTTATGAGTTTATGGACTTCAATCCCATCCCCCTCGATGTACTCCAGACCATTTCTCTTGCCAATGCCTTGGTTAGTGGATCTGTAAAATTATCACATAATCAACATCAATTTTACCACTTTTCAAATATCACACAATATTGTGTTTTCTCTTTGTGGGTCTGGACTTACCGTTGTAATAACGATTTTGTACTCTACCAATTACAGCGCTGCTATCACAATGAATTAAAGTAGGAGGAAATAGTTTTCAAAATATGAAATTTGAAATAATAAATCTCTCAACCAATTCACTTCCTCACTAGCTGAAGCTAGCCTATGGTAGAGTTAGCAATTTCTTTTTAATTTTCAAAAAATAGCACCACCTTTCAAAGATAAAATGTTCAAAATCTGAATTAGAAAAGCCTTCAAGTATAATAGGATATCTTTATAAGATAAGCCATAAGTTTTTTGTACCAAGTCAATACCTCATAACTCTTGTTAAGGCATGCCAATGGTCATTACCTCGCTTGCTTGTAAACCTGCTAAGTACTCATACTGCGTATGCAATCTCAAATAAAGTATAATCAGACATATATTTTCAAGCTTCTAATTAAGCTAGCATATTCCTTTTGATTTATCACATCAATCACTTTGTACATGAAATAATACTTGAATCAAAAGGAGTTACAACATGCTTGCAATCAAGTAAAATTATATTTTTTTCAAAAATTTCTCAACATAATGCGACTGGTCAAGGAAAATTTCATCACATGTTTTAGTATTTTTAATTCCAAGAATGAAATTTGCCTCATCAGAATTTTCATGTCAAAATGGCTACTAAGCATATTTTTTTAGTTTCTCCAATAACATTTATGTTAACCAAATATTAATAAATTATCAATATAGAGGCAAACAACAAAATGTGAATTATGCCAAGACTTAAGAGAGATGCACTTATCACATTTTTTGATTTAATCAACTTTCTTTCATGCCTGAATATTCAAATTTTTCATGCAAGAAATTTCTTTCTTTTACCCCACTATTTCTAGAATTACAAAAATTCATAATCATAAATAGTATAATCACAGAGTCATAAAAATATAGGGTAAAAAGTTTTTACCTTTTCTCCGCTTGAGCTAAATAAGTAGAAAAGTTTTTACCTTTCTATCTCTTAAAGAGAGTGAACTTCTATCTTGATATCCGCTATTTTTTCAACTGCATAAAAAAATTGAATTTTCTTAAAATTATTGGTGAAATTACAAGTAATTACAGTTGAGAAATAAAATGAAGAAAAATATATGAATATTCTTCAGGCTGAGGCGCGGATATCTCGCTCTCTTTAAGGAGATTAAAGCCCACTGCGGTAGCATCTTCACCAGTCCAGCAGTAATACTCTTGACTTGTCCCCTCCAGGATACAACAGCCCGACACAACGTCGTATGACTCGAACAAACTCTGGAGAAGTTGTTGAGTCCAAAGCTCTACCAAACTGAACACCTTCCTTAAAAAAAAAGTATTCTCTTTTGTAGAGAATAAGTTGGAGACTTAGATTTTTTCCTTCTCTTAACTCTCTTTTTCACAATACCAACCACATCTTTTTCATGTACACCATAATACTTTTCTCATTCTCAACACAAAGAAGAAACACCACAATTTATAGGTATAAAATCTTTCAATTTATAACCACTTTCTCATAAAAAATAATGTAAATTAATATTATAATTTTAATATTAAAATACATAAACACAAACAGTTTTGCTCGACAGAAACTTCCCCCACAGTAATTAAGTATATGTTTCATGATTACATCCCTTTCTATTTTCTCCTTTCCAGAGTCCCTATGTATACATAGTGGTTCTTTTTTTTTTTTTAAATGACAAAAAAGAAAAAAGAAAAGCACAGACATTGGTTTCCAGAAAGCAAACAAAAAAAGTGATAGGAATAGTACTCCTTCCATTTATTTTTAATAGTTCACTTTTAACTTTGTACTCTTTTTAAAAAAAATAAATGAAATTTATATTTTATATTTTAACTTTAATAATGATAGCATTTCGAAAAGTTTTGAAAAATCAGTAATTAAGAATAAGGGTAAAGGAAAAAAAAAAATTATCTTTTTCTTAATTTACTAAAATGGATAAATAAAAATAAAAATATATTTTTGATATAGTCGACAAGTAAAAGTGAACGGAGAGAGTAGTATTGAATCCAAAAGTCCAAGAGTCATCATTCAGCTAGCACACTGCATAGTTATTCTCAATCAAATTTGCATACTTTTATGTTTTTTTTTTACCTTGGAATTAATAGGATAAAATATTACATCAACATTTTCAACATAAATTCACAAACTGTTGTTCAATCCACAACAAAATCAGAAATTACATAATCACCCATTTTTTGTGTTTATTTTTTCTACATAAAGTAGACATTATTTTCAAGCACACCCATTAATCACAACACACATTATTATTATTAAACTTCATGAGACAGCAGCATAATTATGGGATTTATGTATCACACTTAAGATGGTGAGTCTCAATATCTTTGGTAACATTGAGGCAGAATTCCATTAAAGTGTGTGGATCTGGGACTTTTGAATTCTTCTTTTCATATTCCAAGATCCAAGTAACTAAGTTGTTTTCACCCTTGGTCTCAACATGAACTGTGAGATAAAATGAATTGTATGTCTCCAATAAATCCCCTCCAATCACCTTGAATTTAACCAACTTCTTTTCCTCATCTATGGCTTCAATTATCTCCTTTGCAACCTTCTCTTTCCCATCTACAAACAAAAATAATAAATAAATAAATAAACTTTAATAATTACTTTTCTAAAGTTCAACCCTTATATATTAAGGACTACTTTCGCTCTTACTTTAAAATTTCGGTAATCATATTTTGTTAGAAGTACCATATGTAACCCATGTCCTAGGCAATGAGTGGTATAGTAGATGTGTCATACACAGTTCAAATGAGCGAGTTGGGTAGAATTTGAACAGCTTAAAATGGTTTGAATCAATAACGTGTTGGGTTATAATTGGTCCAGAATTTACTTGGATCAAGATGGACGAGTTAATTTGGACTAAGGTCTAAGCAATATCTCATAATCCAACTTGCCCGACTCAAATGATATTTAATTTGTTTTATTACCAAACCCAACTAACCAAATATTTTTCTTTTATTTGTCATATCTAACCAACCAAACCCACTAATTTTGTCCTTTATTATGTTTTCATAATATTTTATAGGTTAATTTGGACTATTAGTCCAAGCTTTTAGATGGTTAATAACTTGGTCTATCCCAAATACACCGACAATGAATATATGTCTAATACAACTCGTCTAACTCTGACAGATTAATTGGCGTAATATTTTCATGTGTTAAATTTGACACTTATGTATACAGCTGAACCTAGAAGGGTCACAACATGGTTAACGTGGGATTTCAATAATGTGGCTGAACAAAGATTAAATACTTTTGACACTCATTTTGGACAAAACATGTACTTCATCTGAGAACGGATTCAAAATTTGAACTTTATGGGTTCAGATTCAAAATTCTACCATATTCAACTAATTTAATAGATTCAAAATTTATTATTTATACATATTTAATAATTTTTTCGGCAAAAATACAGATTATGACCCATAGCCTCTACACTTGATACGTTACTGCTTCGACTATTATTTTGGAACTTTTTAACTTAGATATACTGTTAATAGAAAACTTCAAATATATACCATGGATTTTGATACGAAAAGTAAAGAATGTAATGTTCAACTTCTTACCATGCACGTAGTTCCAAAAGATAACAGAGCCAACAGTTCCCCATTCACCTTCATGAATATCCACATTCTGAATCTTATCAGAGCACATAGTAGAGATATGGTGTGGTCTATACCTAAATATTTCATGAAACACATCTCCATCAGACTTAATTTCAATCTGAGACTCTAACTTCCCTGTTAAGTGATGAGTTTCAATATCTTTAGTAACATTAAGACAGAATTCCATTAATGTATGTGGATCTGGTATATCTGGATTCAACTTCTCATAGTCCAAGATCCAAGTAACCAAATTGTCTTCACCCTTTGTTTCAACATGAACAGTGAGATAAAATGATTTGTAAAAATCCATTAGATCTCCCCCTATCACCTTGAATTTAACCAGCCTCTTTTCTTCATCTATTTCTTCTATTATCTCCTTTGCTACCTTCTCCTTTCCATCTGTAATATACAAAAATAAAGCTCAGTTAGTCTTAGAATTAACCTAAATAGTCGTCAACCCAACCGCTTAAGTTAATAATAGCCAGTGAATATATAATATATGCATAATCCTAATATAGTATGTCTATATAACTGTATATAAGTATATAACAAGTATATAATCTATATATACGGTTAAAAAAAATAAACAATGAATCAAGCGCCTATTTGTATAGAGATCCCCTTAAAATACATGTATAATCCAAAATTCCAAATATGTGACGGATTCAGAATTTAGGTAATGTACGTTTTGAGTTGAAAGAGTGGGTCCTGAAATATACATTTAAATCTATCTATGTTTTTTTTAAAAACATAAATATGTGATTCGTCGATCCCCGAAGCACTAGATACTGCCAACTGGATCACTGGATGTAGCACTACGACATCTGGTTCATCCGAATCCGGTACTTTTATCGCAAATATAAATTTATGTGTAAAATCATGGGTCCGTCTTTGCTCATAGAATTTAATTCCTAGATTGGCCTCTAGGGACCGCAACCGGTTTGTTGAATTTGTTGCTCATCTTTAACGAGTAAAAAGTAAAAGAAAACAGGAACTAACATTATAACAATCACTTAATTAAACGTGTATAATATTTTTTATTAGAAGAGTAGTGATTGCTTACCATGAGTGAAGTTCCAAAAAATCACAGAACCAACAGTTCCCCAGTCACCTTCATGAATGTCAACATTTTGGATTTTATCAGGAGACATTGAAGAGATATGGTGTGGTCTATACCTAAAGATCTCATGAAATACATCACCACAGGACTTGATGTTTATCTCAGAAACCAACTTCCCTTCAAGACTCATCTCTCTTCTCTCTCTCTCTCTCTCTCTCTCTCTCTCTCTCTCTCTCTCTCTCTCTCTCTCTCTCACAGATTGATATATTAAGTGGTGTGGTTTATCATTGTACGAGCTTGGGTTTTATAGTTGGGCAATATGTCTAAATTATTTGTATTTTTTTTCATTTTTTTGTTGCTTAGACAAAAAGTGGCTCTTCGTTTACTAGCCTGTTTGGTCCATCTTTCAAATTTTGTTTATTTTGAAAAGTTTAAAAAATTTTTTTTGCAAAGTAACAATTTGTATTTGATTAATCAATTTTAAAAGTATTTTTGTCAAAAGTAGAACAACAATATATGGTTGACCCAAGTTTCAAGAGTACTTTTGGTAGAACCAATATATCTTGGGCATAATTCATATGTTTCAATATTAATTTACTCATATTTTTGTCTCTTTTATGTTGTATATTATATTGATTATTCGAATGGGAGCCTTGGCGTAACTGGTAAAGTTATTGCCATGTGATCAGGAGGTCACGGGTTCGAGCCGTGAAAACAGCCTCTTGCAAAAATGCAGGGTAAGACCGTGTACAATAGACCTTGTGGTCCGGCCCTTCCTTGGAGCCCTCGCATAGCGGGAGCTTAGTGCACCGAGTTGCCAAAAAATTATATTGATTATTCCTAATATTATTTAATTATGAACATTATGCTAATTAATTGATTTTTGGTGAAATAGGACAACTATGAATTGAAATGGAAAAATTTGCTAAAGGTTGGGAGAGCTAATATTATCATGTGCACTATGGCATTGAATTGTGACAAATAAAATGTGGGAAGAAGAAAACTTTGGTTAAAAATATTCGGAAGAATTACACAATAGATCACTCCATAAGGTGACCTTGAAGTATTTTAGGCCAGTTATAAGTTTACAAATGTGTAGCCAAATATCAATAAACTCATATCCGATGAAAAAAGTTTTATTTTTTATTTTTATTGATCTCCAGATCTTCAGGCGTGAAAGATCCTTGAGTTTCCATTCTCCTTTTTTCCTCAAGTTTATACATACCATTCCCAGCTACAAAAACAGACACGAGAAACCTAAAATCTCATCTTCTTCAATGCTTATTAGAAATAGTCTAAGTAGGTTGTATAGAAAGTTTGAAGTCATTTGATGGGGATTTACACTAGTTTTGAACGAGAATTGCAAGTGAAATCGTATAAGAAGTTCGTCAGAGATGTTTATACACTTTTATACAAAGATGTAAATTATGTATATATGTGTATAAAAGTGTATAAAGCTGTATAAGCACTATAAAAAATTGTTCGTGATACACTATGTATATATGTGTAAAAGAAGAAGAAGAAGAAGAAGAAGAAGAAGAAGTGAGAAATTTACCAAATACATGTAAATAATATATTATTGTGTATGATGATTGTTTATACACTATTATATACTATTTATACAATATTATACATTATTATACGGATGAATCCTATCAATAGAGCTTCACAGGTTCTTCTTTCTTGGGGATCTTCTGAAATGTAACTCAAATCTAGCTTAAATCTATTTCAAATCATTTCAAATTTAAATTTTGAACCTCTTGATGATTCCAATCCATTGGGACAACACCCAATCCAAATAACTAACAAATCAAAAAACGCAATTTCTGAAATCGAAGCTTTGAACGACCTTTAATGGTGACTTTTACTTTCAAGTTTTTAATCAATCACTGAAATTAGAATTACATGTGGAATGAGGATAAGACTGAAGACCATGCCAATACCTTCTTTCTAGTTTGGTGATCCAACAAATTACCAAGTGAACCTCTTTAGTGCAAACACAGTTCTTTCCATTCAATTGGTGGAAGTGATCTTCATATGACTCCAAAAAACTAACTTTTTTATGTATTATTTTTTCTTCTTCGTCCAAATAGTGATTATCGGCTTTGAATCTGGAGGAGAGTTGATGGAGAATAATAATGATAGAGAAAGTTTGGGATGCAAAGTTGGGACACGAGGATAAGAAGAACGGAGAAAGGAAAAAAGTAATTAAAAGGAGTGGGCTAATGGGTGAAAAGTAGTTTTCAAATTATGTACAACTTGGGCTACACTAGCTAAAGGTTTCAAACATGAGCTATTTTTTGATGGGCTTGTATACGGGTAAAATCGAGCTCATGATGCACCTCGACTTCCGATAAGATAAGACAGGCTCGAGATATGATGGCAAGGGACCAAGATCAAGCTGAAAGTCACATCAAGACAGATCCCGGGGACACGACGCCCGCCCTCGAGAATATCAAGGTCATAGTTCCAGAATCGGTCCTGGCCTTGAACAACTTCGAAGGACATTGTTGACAATCAAGCGTAACCAACGGCAGGCCGAAATATCCGTGACCGGCCAGATATCACGGCGGAGATCTCGGCATGTATCGATAGGGAAACAATCAGTTAATCAGAAGATTTTTTACCTTTTATAGAGTTGTACCTGATGTAGAACTCCCTTACTATATAAAAGGGGGTTTGATTACTCATAAAAACAATTGTAACACGCGTTCCAAGGCAATATATTATTATTTTCTCTGTTATTTAGCTTTTTCACTTCTTCATCAGTGTTGACTATAGCAAGCCCGGATCAAGGGTGAACAATTTTCACTAAGGCTGAAAGTGTCTTATTCGCATGGTTTGAATTCATTTTATCTTTACTTGTTCAATCTAATCCAATTTACAATTTTATGTCAAGTTAATCTGCATATCCTTAAAACTACTTACAAATTTAATTGTTATCCGATTTTGAGGGTAAATAGTTTGGTGGCCACCGTGGGGCTAAGGATAATAGTGGATGTTTGATACAAACTTGTATAACACACCCTTTTTACACTTGTTCTTTGGAGTGCTTTTTATTTTAGGTTAAAGTTTGAAATGTCGAACTCCCAGTCTACCCCGCTGAACGTGGATGCTGAATCCTACCACCCTGGCGAGAACAACAACATAGCACCCGGTAACGAGGTGCCCCTTATCGATCCTGCACACGGTCAAAATCATATGCCTCCGATTTTGTAGGCTCGAGGTGTCATATTGGGCACAAGTTCAATATGGACCAAGCTCGTGCCTGAAAGCAGAATACGAAGCTCGAAGATCAAAGTACTCGATGAATACCGGGGCCGAGTATGATCAACCTCGAGATAATACCGTTATGGTTTTATAACAGAAAGAGCGAGATTCCTACGTTGGCCCTAAGATCTCGGCGTAAATTCCAGAATAGATTTGTATGAGTTAGTACGAATTTGTACTAGGCGGTTAGACAACTGTCCCAATAAGATTCCATGCTGAAAATGGAAATGTACCTTATATAGGTTCCCCTACTATATAAAGGGGACACCAATCATTTGTAACGGATCATCAATCATTGGCAAAAGAATATACTCTCTTACTTTCTTGCTCATTACTCATTAGAATTGTCTCTTAACTTTATTGCCTTTACTTTACTGTTCTTGTTGACCAACCTCGAGGCCATCATAGCTCGAGGTGAAGACTTGTTTAAGCACTGGTTTGATTTAACTTACTTCTTTAATTTATACGTTTGATTTCTTGGTTACTAATTAATATTGAATTAAATCACGTATCTTTAAAACCACAAACAAGTTTAATTATTATTCGTATTTCGAGGTAAACAGTTTGGTGCCCACCATGGGGCTAAAGACAATAGTGGTTATTTCAGTACTGATTCTGATGGACTCTTTTGCTTTGCCCAACATCGATCGTATGATCGATGCGATGGCCGGCTATGAGATCCTTAATTTTCTCGACGCCTATTCTGGGTACAACCAAATTCGAATGGACCCGGGCGACCAGGAAAAAAAGTCCTTCATCACTAAGTACGGTACCTACTGCTATAACGTAATGCCCTTCAGACTAAAAAACGCCGGCTCCACTTACCAACACCTATTACATCGGATGTTCAAAGAACAAATAGAAAAACCAATGGAGGTTTACATTGACGACATGTTAGTTAAGTCCATGCGAGCAGAGGACCATTTAAAGCATTTGTAGGAAACCTTTAACATATTGAAGAAATACAACATGAAGCTGAATCCGGAGGAATACGCGTTCGGAGTTGGGTCCGGGTAATTTCTCGGATTCATGGTATCCAACCGGGGGATCTAGATTAACCCCAATAAGATCAAGGCCATCGAAGACATCACTGTTGTGGATAACGTCAAAGCTGTTTAAAGGTTAACCGGTCACATAGCCGCCTTGGGTCGATTCATCTCGAGATCTTCCGACAAGAGCCATCGATTCTTCTCACTGTTGAAGAAGAAGACTAACTTCTAGTGGACTCCGTAATGCCAGCAAGCCTAGGAGCAACTCAAACAGTACCTCTCAAGCCTACCTTTGTTTCACACTCCGAAGTTAGATGAACAGCTATGCCTTTACTTGGCAGTATCCGAGGTGGCGGTAAGTGGAGTCCTGGTCCGTGAAAAAGAAGGTACGCAATTTTCTATATATTATGTTAGCAGGAACCTAGGCGAAGCCGAAACTAGGTATCCTCACCTAGAAAAATTTGCGCTCGCTTTGCTAAGCGCCTTTAGGAAGCTAAAACTATACTTTCAATGCCACCCTATATGTGTTGTAACTACTTACCCATTGAGGAACATAATGCATAAACTCGAACTCTCGGGAAGACTGGCTAAATGGGCCGTGGAAATCAGCGGGTACGACATCGAATATGGACCCCGGACCACCATCAAATATCAAATTTTGGCAGAGTTCGTGGCCGACTTTACGCTGGCCTTGATACACAAGGTCGAAAGAGAAATGTTACTAAACTCAGGGACTTCCTCGGAAATCTGGACCCTCTTTACGAATGGTGCCTCAAACGCGAAGCGGTCCGGTCTTGGCATCGTATTAAAGCCACCGTGGGGTAATGTAGTTAGACAATCTATTAGGACTGTAAAGTTGACCAACAACGAGGTAGAGTATGAGACCACGATTACAGGTCTCGAACTGGTAGGGATGGAAAATGGGGCGGGGCAGGGCGGGGCGGGGCAGGGCAAAGCTTTAATGGGGCAGGGCAGGTGAGCATCTAAACAGGGCGGGGCAGGGCAAAACTTCATTTTAAAAAAATTTAAATAGGGCAGAGCAGGTAGCAGGTCAACTTTTTACAGTTTAGGATCGAGAGTTATTTGGCATGATCTTCAAAGGTTTAGTTTGGAATTGTTAGGAATATTTAATCTTGTTATGAATTTAAAGAATTCTCCAATACTTCTTTCACGTTATTTTGGAGATTATACTGGTCTTGTACTTCTAGTTTTATGTCTATAAGATGCAATGACTGTGCGTTGTGTTTATGTTATTAATTTGTGTTTGTCTTAACATGTGCAGTTGCTCCACCAAAGTAGAGCTAATTTTTTGTATTTAGTATTTCTATTTCATCAGTTTTTTTAATAAACTCTCAGTACTATCCAAATAATAGAAACACCCATCAATTAATCTACTAAAGATATAAAACTTGGCATAAATTCCAATACAACAGACGAAAGATCAAATTTTGATCAATATGCAAGCTCAATGGAAAAACAATATTTTAAATGTTTCAATAGAAAGTTGAAAAGGTAAAAGAAATTAAAAGCATATTGCAAAATAAAAAATAAAAAAAATAAAAAAGAATCTAAACGGGGCAGGGCTTAATAGGGCAGGGCAGGGTAGGGCAAAATTTTGACAAAAGACTAAATATGGCAGGGCAGGGCGGGTCAAGGCTTGACCTGCCCCGCCCTACCCTGCCCTGCCCTATTTACATTCTTACGAACTGGCCAAAAGCTTGGGAGCAAATATGATCGAAGCTAAGTGCGAGTCACTCCTTGTGGTGAACCAACTTAATGGGACATTCGAGGTAAGATAGGAACGAATGCAAAGATACCTGGATAAACTAGAGGTAACGTTACATCGATTCAAGGAGTGTACTTTACAACATGTACCTCGGGTTCCAAAACAGCGAGGCCAATGCTCTCGCTAACTTGGGATCGTCGGTTGATGATGATCAGTTCAACTCGGGAACGATCATACAACTCATGAGATCGGTAGAGGAGGAAGGCCATGCCGAAATAAACTCAACGAGCCTAACTTGGGACTGGAGAAATATATAGAGTATCTGAAGATCGGAAAATTACCTTCAGATCCCAAGGAATCGAGGACTCTGCGCACGAAGGCAGTCCGGTTCAGCTTGTCCGAAGACGGTACCCTATTCCGAAGAATATTCGATGGCCCACTCGCAATATGTCTAGGACCAGGAGACACTAGTATGTTCTAAGGGAAGTCCACGAAGGCACCTACGAAAATCTTTCGAGCGCCGAGTCGTTTGTTCGGAAATAATCAGAGCCGGCTACTACTGGGTCGACATGGAAAAGGACGCGAAGGAGTTTCGTAGCAAATGCGACGGATGTCAGAGGCATGTGATAGTAGGTTATGTAGTTGATATTTACACCTTAATTGCTCATGCTTTGTTGTTGTTTTATAAGGTAAATTGCCAACAAAATGCTTTAAATAGTGTGATTTGGTTTTGCAGGGAATATTATGTGTGAGGAAGCAACATGAAATGTTTGGAGGCAATAATGTGAAGAAAACACCCACTCAAGAGTACCCGAACACAAAGAGAAAAAGAAAATGACTGGACACAAGTCCACCGTGACCGCGGTGGACCGCGGTGCAGAGCGCGGAGACAAAGCGAAGAAAATAAATGAGGCAGTGTTCACCGCGGTCCACGCCGCGGCCGCGGTGAACTGTTCACGTATCTGAAAATTGGGGGCCAAATTGTCAATTCGGGGAAACTTTTGTAAAACCCTTATAAGCTATAGAAACTCGCCCAAAATAGGCGAAGCTTGTTTTGAGATTACTTTTGGAGGAAGAACAAGTGTGAGAGATCACCCAAAACATCATAGTTCTTTTATCTCCTTTACTTTCTTGCAATTTTTGCATTATGAATAATCTAATAGTTTTATCTTACGTTGTTATGAGTAGCTAAATTCTTTGTCTAGGGTTTGATAGAACCTATTGAAGGAAGAACTTCTTGATTATGTTAATATAGATTGCCAGTTTAATCTCTATTTATTCAACTACGTGTTTGTTGTAGTTAATTGCCAGGATCCTCAATTAGTTGTGCCTATTTAGTATGCATAACTCGGGAGAGAGTGCATATTTAGGTAGTTGTTTAACATCATCACTCCCAAAGTATAAGAGGGATCTATAACTGCGGGTTTAAAGGCAAGTTTAGGGATAACGAAGCCTTGGGTGCAATTTAACGTGAGCTGTAATAAACCAAGCTAGCTAGCGTATCTCGGGAGAGTGCGTTTAGTAAATTATTGTGATTACTCGGGAGAGATTTACAGTAAATAGAGTGCTCATGATTGATAGAGGTATGTTGGTTAATTTATATGAAACATAACCGGAAGTGATTCCATCAATAGGGGAAATCATAGCCTTAGAACCTTCTCATAATTGTTTACAACTCAAGCATATTTAGTTTCAGCTATCTATTTACTTTCAGTCTTAGCTATTAGTAATACCATCAACTGTGATTTATAAAGTTTGGGGAAGTTGATTCCAGAGAATTGAGTACATCCAAAGAAAGTAATTGATAGGTTAATTCCCTGTGGGTTCGACTCTGGGCCTAAATACCCAGACTATATTTGCAATGTCTGCGTGTCTCTTTATAAGGCATAGTTGGGGGTGATCAAATTTTGGCATCGTTGCCGGGGAGTTAACGGTGTTATCAATTACAATTGAAAGAAGTGTATGCCTAGAAGTTCTTCGAGGACTGGAGAACTGCTAGAACGACTCTCAGACCCCGAGAAAACATTCAGAGCATTAAACCGTGCCAACAAGAGACTCCAACAATCACAACAATCACACCAGCTCGAATTTGACATGGTGATGCAGACAACATCGTTGGAAACGTTGGGGATCTGCCAGCAAACCCCAACGTAAGAGTACTGGCACCTCTTGTGCCCGAAGCTGCAATTTATGACTGGGCACAGCCCACAACTGATAACTTGGCCACTGCCATAGTTATGCCCGCAATTCAAGCAGAGACCTTCCAGATAACCAACAATATGCTGCATCTACTGCAGAATAAAGGATTGTTCTCCGAATCACACATTGAAGACCCTCAGCAGCACCTGAAAATTTTTCTATCAATTTGTGTGACCCAAAGGCAGCCAAATGTGACCCCGGAAGCTATCAAGCTGTTACTGTTCCCATTCTCTGTGACCGGGGAAGCTCAGACTTGGTTAAATTCACTCCCTATCAATTCCATTGCCACCTGGGAGGAATTAGTCAAGCAGTTCCTGAACAAGTTCTATCCGCCAAACAAGACTGCAAGACAGATTGATGAAATATTGCAGTATAAGCAGCAGCCGACTGAGTCCTTGCAAGAAACTTGGGAAAGATTTAAAGGGATGCTAGTGAAGTGCCCTCACCATGGCATTCCAGACCAGATGCTCGGCCAGAGATTCTACATGGGGCTAGCTGACAATTTAAAAGCAAATGTGGATGCTTCACCTGGAGGTGCATTGTTGAGTAAGACATTCACCGAGTGCAAAATCCTTCTTGATAAGATGTCACAAAATTCGGGGTGGATGACTAGAGGTACAACACTAGCACCCATAGTGCATTCAGTTCCTCTTGACCCAAATAATTCGCATGCAGAGAACACGGCCACACTCATGACCCAGATGAGCATATTGACAAAGAAGGTTGATGAGATGGGTACAAAACAGGTGCACATTGTTGATACGACAAATGGAGGACTGTGTACACCTTGTATTAATCAGTCTTATGTGTGTTCATGGAGCGGAGAAGGTGAAAATCAAGGGGCAAGAGAAGATATGAATTATGTCAACAACTTTGGGGGTCAGAGACAGGGAGGACAGCAGTGGAGACCGCCACAAAATCAGCAGTACAGGCCAAACTTGCAACAGCCTGGGGGTATGCACCCTCAAGGCCAACTGGTGCCAGTACCCTATCAGAGACCACATGGCTATCCATAGCAAAATTAGCAACAATTAACATATCAACCACCTCCTCAGCAGCAAGATAACAACATGATGGAAATTAAGGGTATGCTTCAGCAACTCATTGGGACAAATGGTAAAGTGCAGGAAAAATTGACAGTGCATGATTCAGCCATAAAGAACATTGAAACGCAGCTGGGACAGCTGTCCATGGCTCTAAACAACCGCCCTCAGGGAACTTTGCCTGCAGACACAAACATAAACCCCAAGGAGCAAAAGCCGAATCAGGTGATGGCATTGACCCTCCTGAATGGGAGAGACTTAGACAGAGAGCAGGAAATTATACAAACCAGCAAGGAGAATACACTAGCCACTCCAGTTCTGTTAGAGGTAGATGAAACAGCAGAGCCAACTGAAGTAGTGGTTGAACAGAGTCATGTTGCAAAAGGTAAGGAGAAAGTGAATGAGCAAGCTGCAGAGCAGGCGGCACCTCTTGTGCCAGAAAACTCCAACAGAGAGAAGCCAGCAAGCAGTGCACAAAGGGTAATACCTGCACCCTTCCCTCAGAGACTGGTTAAACAAAAGAAGGAAGTTCAATACAAGAAATTCATGGAGATGCTGTGTCAAATTCAGTTGAATATTCCTTTGATGGATGCCTTGAGGGAGATGCCCGGTTATGCCAAGATGATGAAGGATCTAATGTCACGGAAGTTTGATTTTTAGGATCTGTCCACTGTGACTCTGACATAGACCTGCAGCGCCGTAGTAACAAGACCGATGGCTCAAAAGATGTCTGATCCAGGCAGCTTCACTATTCCATGCACAATTGGGAGTTATGCCTTTGCAAAGGCATTATGTGATTTGGGAGCCAGCATAAATCTGATGCCGCTGGCAGTGTACACCAAGCTCGACATTGGCAGAGCTAGACCAACTTCGATGCTGCTACAGCTGGCTGACCGCACGGTAAAAAGGCCAACTGGTATTCTTGATGATGTGTTGGTGCAAGTGGGGAAGTTCGTATTCCCTGCAGATTTTGTTATTCTAGATTGTCAGGTAGATGAGGAGATACCTCTCATTTTGGGCAGACCGTTTTTGGCCACTGGAAGAGCATTGATCGATTGTGAGACTGGGGAATTACAAATGAGACTAAACGATGAAGAAGTCATATTCAATGTTCAGCAATCTATGAGGAGACCCAGCGAATATGCTAATTGCTCCCTAGTGGAGGTAGTAGATGTGATCCTGCAAGAAGATGATGTGAACCTGACTGTTAAAGATCTATTAGAAGCATGTCTGACAAATTTAGAAGAGATGGTTGGTGAAGGGTTAGCTGAATGGGTCATGGCACTTGAAGGCCAAGGATTCTGGACAAGGTAACCTCAGTTCGAGTCCCTTGAATTAGAAAAAAAGGCTACACCTCCAGCAAAGCCATCAATAGAGGAACCACCCAAGCTGGAGCTGAAGCCACTCTTAGATCACCTCAGGTACGTTTTCTTAGGCCCCAATTCTACTTTTCCTATTATTATATCATCCGGTTTGCTAGATGTGCAGGTAGAACAGCTCTTACAGGTACTGCAGGAAAGCAAGACTGCCATTGGCTGGACCATGGCAGACATTAAGAGTATCAGCCCGGCCTTCTGTATGCATAAGATTCTCTTGGAAGAAGGGCACAAACCTTCCAGAGAACATCAACGAAGGCTGAACCCGAACATGAAAGAGGTAGTAAAGAAGGAAGTGATCAAATGGTTAGATGCGAGAATCATCTTCCCCATCTCTGATAGCAATTAGGTCAGCCCTGTCCAATGTGTGCCGAAAAAGGGGGGAATGACTGTTGTGCAAAATGAGAACAATGAGTTGATCTCAACTCGTACAGTCACGGGATGGCGAATTTGCATGGATTACCAAAAATTGAACACAGCCACCCGGAAGGACCATTTCCCCTTGCCTTTCATTGACCAAATGTTGGACAGCCCCCGAAGATAGAGAAAAACATTGTTCACCTGTCCATACGGCATCTTCGCCTTTCGGAGAATGCCTTTTGGGCTTTGCAATGCACCAACGACATTTCAACGGTGCATGTTAGCCATCTTCACAGACATGGTGGAGGATATTATGGAGGTCTTTATGGATGATTTCTTCCGTGGTGGGAGATTCATTCGAAGACTGTCTTCACAACTTAAGGAGAGTGCTTAAAATATGTGTGGAGACAAATTTAGTGCTAAACATGGAGAAGTGCCATTTTATGGTACATGAAAGGATAGTCCTGGGGCATCGAGTGTCCAGTAAAGGAATTGAGGTCGACCATGCTAAGGTTGACGTGATTGAAAAGCTACCACCGCCCACTTCAGTTAAGGCGGTGAGAAGTTTCCTTGGACACGCCGGATTCTACCGGCGATTCATAAAAGATTTTTCCAAAATTGCTAACCCATTATGCAAACTCCTTGAAAAGGATCAGCCCTTTGTGTTTTCTAATGATTGCAGGTTGGCATTTGAGGAACTGAAAAAGAGGCTGGTGACTGCACCCATCATTGTTGCACCCAATTGGGAGCAACCATTTGAGCTCATGTGTGACGCAAGCGATTATGCCATAGGAGCAGTCTTGGGGCAGCGAAAGGATAAGCTGATGCACCCGATTTATTACGCGAGCAGAACGCTAAGCGGTGCACAGCTCAACTACACTGTGACGGAGAAGGAGATGTTGGCAGTGGTGTTTGCTTTCGACAAGTTCCGATCATATCTGATTGGGGTCAAGGTAATAGTATACACTGACCATGCAGCTCTCAGGTACCTAATTGAGAAGAAGGAGTCTAAGCCACGCTGATTCGTTAGGTGCTGCCGTTGCAAGAATTCGACCTCGAAATTCGTGACCGTAAGGGCACAGAAAATCAAGTCGCTGATCATCTATCACGACTTGAAGGAGCTGAAAAATCAGTCGAGGTCGAAGAGATTCTGGAAACCTTTCCAGACGAGCAGCTGCTTGCAGCTAGTTTTGAGGAAGCGCCATGGTATGCAGACTTTGCAAATTACCTGGCCTGTGGTATAATTCCCCATGACCTTTCATCTGTACAAAAGAAAAAGTTTTACCGTGATTGCCGCATGTATTATTGGGATGAGCCTTGTTTGTTTAGAATATGTGTGATAATATGATCCGGAGGTGTGTCCCCGAGATAGAACAATCTTATGTTTTGCAGGCTTGTCACACATCAGCATATGGAGGACATTTTGGAGGGGTCAGGACAGCGGCGAAAGTGCTAGAGGCCGGATTCTTTTGGCCAACAGTGTTTAGAGATGCATACCTATGGGTGAAGGGATGTGATGAATGTTAGCGGACCGGGAATATTTCCCGTCACCATGAGATGCCCATGAACCCGATTCAAGAGGTGGAGGTGTTCGATGTTTGGGGGATTGACTTCATGGGTCCCTTCGTCAGCTCTTTTGGCAATAAGTACATACTTGTTGCTGTGGATTACGTGTCTAAATGGGTTGAAGCTGTAGCGTTGCCCACTAATGATGCAAGAGTGGTGGTGGGATTTTTGAAGAAGAATATATTCACCCGCTTTGGGACACCAAGACCGATTATCAGTGACAGTGGCACCCACTTCTGTAATAGAGCCTTCGAGAAGTTGCTTGCAAAGTATGATGTACGCCATAAGGTGGCTACCCCATATCATCCTCACACTAGTGGGCAGGTTGAAGTGTCCAACAGAGAAATAAAGTGTGTGCTAACCAAGACTGTGAACGCCACAATAACTGATTGGGCAAAAAAGCTAGATGATGCACTCTGGGCTTATAGAACTGCCTTCAAAACACCAATTGGTATTCACCATATAAGTTGGTATTTGGAAAGGCCTGCCACTTGCCAGTGGAACTTGAACATAAAGCGTGGTGGGCATTGAAACAGCCGAACTTAGATATTGAGGCGGCGGGCACAACAAGAATCACTGAATTGCATGAGCTCGACGAGTTCAGATATCTTGCTTTTGAGAGCACAGAATTGTATAAGGAGAGAATGAAGAGGTTGCATGACCAGAACATTGTTGAGCGTCATTTCAAACCTGGGGATATGGTATTGCTTTATAACTCAAGATTATGGTTATTCCCGAGGTAAGCTTAAGTCTAGATGGTCTGGTCCATTTCGAGTGGTAGAAGTTTTCCCTTCAAGAGTTGCGGAGATTGCCTCGGAGAAAGACTATCACACATTTAGAGTCAATGGGCAGAGATTGAAGTTATACATAGGCATGAAAGAGCCAAAGGTAGTATCTGAGACAAATCTGACGGAACCTCAAAGGTCGAGCGAGCCTTAAATGCGCTTATCTGCGTCGTGCCGGGACGTTAAATCAGGCGCTGCGTGGGAGGCAACCCACGAATGTTGTTGTAAGTATGTTCTTGTAACTTCTTAAAAAAAAGAGGGAAAAATTGTTGCCAGCCCCGCGACCGCGGCCAGGACCGCGGTGAGGACCGCGGGAGACACTGTCTCAGGCAAATAAATGCCCCGCAACCGCGGCGAGACCCGCGGTGAACCGCGGAAATCACTGGAGGGTTCTACATTTCACCGCGACCGCGGCGAGGACCGCGGTGAACCGCGAACAACACTGCCTCAAAAGGATAAATCCCTCCGCGGCCGCGGTCGACCGCAGTCGACCGCGGGGGTACCAGGTATTGTATTTTCTTTTTATTTTTTTTGTTTTCTTCCTTTTTCTTTTCTTCTTCTTTTAATTTTACATTAACCTAACCCTCCCCCCCTAAACCAAACCCCCGATTCCCCCCCTAAATTCCCCAATTCCCCTCTCTCTCTAAAACCCTAACTCTCCCCCAAACTCACATCTTCTCCTTCTTCCCTCACAATCACCCCCACCTTCTTCCCCTAAGGTATTATTCTGACCCCTCCCCCCCCCCCCTCTCTTTTCTTTCTATTTTTGTTGTATTATGCTAGTTAAATTTTGTTATCATGTAGTATTAGTGATAGGACTTTATTTTGTTTAGCTTTTCTTCTTACTTTATAGTGTAATTTCATTTTTTTAGCATATGTTTGGTGAAGGAGCTGTGTATTGAATGTTTGGAATGGTGTTGTTGGTGGGTGATTGTTTGTAGCAAGTGTGGGTGTGTGGGTGTAGTGGATATTTGAATTGGGGAAGTTTTCTTGATTCCCATGGGCCATGTATATGAAGATAATTGCCTTGCCCACAATGTGTTTGGGAATTTGCCTCAATGGAGATATAAGGAGATGTTATGACATGGTTGTGGTGAAGTCTGAGTAACCACCCATAGTCACACATTTTGGGCCCGTCCTAATAAGCGTTTCTCTGTTTTGACAGGTACTATGAGTTCATCCCGTAAGAGACGAAACACCGGGTCCTCTGCTAGTGGTCCAGGAGGCTCCTCACGAGCTGGGGGCCAAGCCAGTGCAACTCATTTCGATAGCACTCGGTTCGTCTCTCAATCAGTGGAGACAAGGTACAATCAGAATGCTGCAAAGAAGTTGCTCCATGAGGTCCGTATCGAACGGACGGCATTGGTGAAGGAGTGCCCAAATATGTTTAATGAGTTAAGGAGGTGTTAGCTGGACATCTTCTTTGAGGTTCCAGAGGAGGCCAATATTCAGCTAGTGAGAGAGTTTTATGCAAACTTGCCAGAAAACGAGAATGAGGTTGTAACTGTACGCAACACCCGGGTTAATACTTCTATAGAGGTTATCCGCAGAGCATATCGCCTCCCAATATTCACGGGTGACGATCATTACATCATGTCTCATCGCCCGAGGGTTGACTGGGATAAAATTCAGGAGGTAATCTGTATACCTGGCAGAATGCCCAAATGGGTAGCATAGCCGACGACTCTACACTCACAGTCTCTTACTTGGGAGGAAAAGTGTTGGCTCACTGTCATCAACACCCATCTGCTACCATCCAGCAATACCACAAATGTGAATGGGCAACGGGCCGCTATGATCTACTGCTTTATGACTCACCAAGGGTTTGATGCCGCCCGAGTCCTCCATGATGAAATGTTCATTAGATCGCCCGAGCTAATCAAGGGCCACTACTTCCCTTCGCTAGTCACCCGACTGTGCCGCCTTGCTAATGTCCCTAAGAACCTTCGAGTTGATGGGAAATTACCTCTGAAGGCCCCATTCCGGGCAAAGAAAATTGGACTTGAGGGAAGAGAGCCAGTGCCGGACAGTGATGACTCTGCTGATGAGTCTGATGATGATGCTAGGGCAGCTGCTGAGATCACAGCTCCTCCGAGAGGGGACGAGGCAAGACCATCACAGCCACGCCGGAGCACTAGCATGGCCGCTTTGGAGCGGGAGATGACTGGGTTGCGGACCTTCGTCGCTGACTTGGGTACCTGTATTTATGCGGCGGCTGACCGACAGGTGAAGTCGGAAAATAAATTCATGGGCTGGTTGAGAGCTCTGGGTCGCGCCTGCAACGTGAACCCAGACACAGTTTCTGACCAAGAGTGAGCCTCAGGGAAGTTCCTTTACCTCACTGTTCTTTACATTTTGAAGCCATGGGGACATGTCTTTATTTTAAGTGTGGGGTGGGGGGGGGGTCTTCATTGTATGTTTGTAATTGTAACAATTAACTGTTTGCTTTGATTGTTTTGGTGTTAGAATAGTAGTTCATTAGGTAAGTAGAAATAGTAAGTGACTTGTCCCGACGACGGATCTCTTTCGACGGGGTTCTTGAGGGACTAAGTCGAGAAAAAAAAAATTGAATATAGAGACTCTTCCTGATGACGGATCCTTTAGACAATTTTCTTGAGGGAAGTTAGTCTAGAGAAAATACCAAAAAGATTTTTTATTTTTTTTAGGTAGTGTAGTAACTCCCCCTTGGTTTTTCTTTGGGCCACGGTTCTTTTCCAAGGGTTTAGCTTGAAACGGGTATAGGTAAATCTTTTTTAAGGTTAGGATTAATGGGCGACGAGCTTAAAATCGAAGAAGAAAAACCCTTAGCGCTTTTACACCTGAACACGATAGACGCTAGAGTGTAGCGCTTAGCTTCAAGGGTTGAATCTCATTTAAGTGCCTTAAAAATTGTATGTTTGTACCTAACTTGAACACTCAAAAGAGAATGTCTTGATAAACTAATCTAGAGTGAGTCATGTGCCATGTGTGTGTGAGTGTTACTGTATTCCATGCTGTACATTTGATGCCTAGAACTTGCCCTGTGTGTTAGCAAAGCGAAATAGTATCTTTATTCAGTTTTAGAACTGATATAGGCATTTCTTTGTTGAGCCAGATATATAAAGTAAACCCACCTGAATGCATTACATCTTAGTTAACCCCGTTGAGCCTATAAGCCTGTTTCTTTGGCAACCACAATGTGAACCTTACCCAATTGTTTGAATAGCCTGCTGTTTGAACAAATTTTCCTCTCACTAAGCACTAGAATGGTATTAAAAATATGCAAAAGCAAAAGTGTGGGGTGGTGGTTTGGTTTTTGAAGTGGAACCATGGAAATAGAGAAAAGGTGCAGAATGTGAAGCATGAAAAGAGAAGCACCACGAAAAAAAATTATAATATATTGTATAGTGATTAATAAGTGGTAGCTTGTACAAATTGTACCTAATGTATGGGGATGTTTAAATAAATATGGTGGAATGTTGGCTGACAAAACGATGATCTTGAAGTTTAATGTAATTGTATTAAAAGTTCTTAGGGAGGCTAGTCACTATATCCAAATATTTCCTACCCGTCCCTTAGCCTACATTACAACCAAATAAAGTCCTATTGATCTTAGACTGAGTGGGGCTCGATTAGTCGAGTACTACACTACGGGCAAGCCTATGGTGCATCTTTGTGGCATGTGAATGTCCTTTTTGAGAGTGAGCGAATTCTGTCTATTTTAGTTCCTAATTGTTATCACTATCATTATATATGGAACTACTCTCTTGTGTGATGTGAGGGCATGCGATTCACAAAGGAAAGGTACGTCTTGACTCTTGTGTAGAGTGGTTTGAGTAAGTGCAAATGTTACGGGGTACGAAAGAATTGATTCTTGAGGTAAAGTTTGCTCACTACTAGGTGTAACTTTTGTAAAATGTTCATGGTGTGAGTCGTTGAGGGAAAATCTTAGGGAAGGAATTTTGATGGAGTGTGGTGAATTGCTCGAGGACTAGCAATAATCTAAGTGTGGGATGTTGATAGTAGGCTATATAGTTGATATTTACACCTTAATTGCTCATGCTTTGTTGTTGTTTTATAAGGTAAATTGCTAACAAAATGCTTTAAATAGTGTTATTTGGTTTCGCAGGGAATATTATATGTGAGGAAGCAACATGAAGCGTTTGGAGCCAATAATGTGAAGAAAATACCCACTCGAGAAGTACCCGAGCACAAAGAGCAAAAGAAAATGACTGGACACAAGCCCACCGCGACCGCGGTGGACCGCGGTGCAGAGCGCAGAGACAAAGTGAAGAAAATAAATGAGGCAGTGTTCACCGTGCTCGACCGCGGTCCACGCCGCGATGAACTGTTCACGTGTCTGAAAATTGGGGGCCAAAGTGTCAATTCGGGGAAACTTTTGTAAAACCCTTATAAGCTATAGAAACTCGCCCAAAATAGTCTAAGCTTGTTTTTGAGATTACTTTTGGAGGAAGAACAAGTGTGAGAGATCACCCAAAACATCATAGTTATTTTATCTCTTTTATTTTCTTGCAATTTTTGCATTATGAATAATCTAGTAGTTTTATCCTACGTTGTTATGAGTAGCTAAATTCTTTGTCTAGGGTTTTGATGGAACCTATTGAAGGATGAACTTCTTGATTATGTTAATATAGATTGCCAGTTTAATCTCTATTTGTTCAACTACGTGTTTGTTGTAGTTAATTGACAGGATCCTCAATTAGCTGTGCCTATTTAGTGTGCATAACTCGGGAGAGAGTGCATATTTAGGTAGTTGTTGAACAACATCTCTCCCAANTGGTCAAATTTGGTTTTGTAGTATTATAATTAGGGGTGCTATTACATATTTTCTATTGTAGAAAAGTAACTACGATGTAGAGAGATTCAAGAGTTTATGAGTTGTGGAAAAGCCTCCTACCAAGTTCTCTCCCTAGTTTAATAAATTTCTTCTATATAGCTTTTGCTGAATTTTTTGCTTGTGCCTAAATTATTCTTCGGGGTAGTTCAATCCTTCAAATTGGTATCAGAGCTTGTGTGAGATTCTGTCAAAGCCTGTGTGAGATCCTGTCAGAGCCGGTAGGAGATCCAAAAAAATAGATACTCTATTACCTAATTGTCCTGTTTTTGTATTTGATGGCAAGAGTAATTTTGAAACTTGGTATCAACAGATGAAGAAGTTTTTAAGGATATTGGATTATGGTCCACCATTGATGAAGGATTTGAGGAACCCGTAGAAGGCACAACGTTGACGAGTGATGCAGCTACGCAATTTGAGAAGAAGAGACATTTAGATTATAAGGCACGCTACTATCTCGCCATTAAGGTCAAATTGCATGTATCTAAAAAGTATTTGCATGCAAAGTCATCAAAGGAGGCTTGGACAATCTTGGTGAAGTCATATCGAAAAATTGCTGGCATAAAAAAGGAGAAACTACAAGAGTTTAGGAGTCAATTTGAGTTGGCTCGTATGAAACCAACAGAGTCCGTTAAAGAATTCATTGCAAGGATTAATGAAATAGTCAATGGTCTAAGGACCAATGGAGAAGTATTGGAAGAAGTTAAAATTATTGAGAAAATATTGCAGTCTCTCAGTTTAAAGTTTAACAACAAGAAAGTTATTCTTGAGGCTACCAAAGATCTTAACACTCTCATACTTGATGATTTAATAGGCGAATTGGTGACATATGAGAGATCACTGAATCAACAAAAAGATGAGACATTAGAGGAGGCGTCACAAGAAAAGGATTATCAATCAAACGAAAAAGAAGACACATCAAAGATGACGAAAATAAATCAAGAAGGCTAAAATTCAGAAACAGAGGAGAAAAGAAGAGAAGGTACATGTAATTTTGTTGTGATAGAAATTCCATTGAAATGCGAAGAGAAGTCAAATAATATTCAAATTGATCTGGCAAAAATTCTCTGGTTGTTAAAAAGGAAGATTTGGTTGCAAGGGACGTTCGTCCAAAAGAGGTTGGTGTTTCACCTGAAAAGTTATTTGATAGTATTGAAGATGAATCTATTAACGAAAAAAGCAAGATGATTCATCAAGAGAAAGTCTCTGATGATCTGCACAAGATTTAGGTGAAAATAGCTTGGGATCCAGACCTACAACACATGATTATAGATGTTGAAGATGAAATAAATTTTGTGCCATTGTTCGAGATTACATGTTTCAAGGAGCAAGATGAAATATCTATTAATGGCATTTCTCTACAACCTATAGAATGGCCAATTGGAGTTGAGTCTGTGTACGAGACCAACCACAAGGCAATAAGAGAAGTAGATGATTTCAAAGTAAAGGAAAAACATGTTGATGATATTTTGAAGGAATTTACCAAGGTTATATCCAAATCATATATGACCAATATTGAAGAGAAATTGAAGTTAACTAAAGATGATACTCATGATTTTGTTGATGCTACATATTTTAGGAAATTGGTGGAGAGTGTAAGGTACTTGACTTCTACAAGGCTTTGATGTTACTCATGGCATGCTCAAGTTTGAAGATCTTGGTTTAAGGGAGGCTGTTGGAAATTAAACCAAGATTATTTAATATTCCTAAGTTGTCTAGGATTTGGTATTTACTAGTGTTGGCCCAAGAAAAGGTTAGTTTTGAAGACTGACAAAGGAACTCAGATATGAATCAGGTTCATCCCAGTAGAGCACGGATATGGATAAATTTAAGCATGTGAGATGCACGTGAAGGAGATAAACCTAACTTGACAGAAGTGATATCTCCTGATCCTGATCGAAAAGGTTGCATATTGGATAAGGAGAAAGACTCCTTACTCAAAGAGAACACGGTTTAAGAAAGGGAAGGAGTTAGAGGTTGAGATAAACTAGAACTCTTCCACCAAGGAAGAGTAGCATCAGAATTCTAGTCAATCTCTATTTACTAACTCTATAAATATCAGTGTTGTACTCTTTTACAGGTAACGCACATAAGCAAAAGTTAAACATGAATTGAGAGCAAAATAGCAAAGCAATTTTGCAATCAGTTCGTGTGTGATTCAAGCGTGCAAAACTAAAGCTACTTGAACCAGATAGAAGAACCAATTCCAAGTGTCGTCTTTTATTCTAGTTCAATTGTAGTAGGTGTTTTCATATTGCACCTTTCAACTTTATCTAGAAGCAATTATATTAGGTACTCAGAGTTTTCAAGTTAGAGTTAACTTGAAATTGTCGCAATAGTTGAGGCTGTGTGCTACAATAGGATTAGAGTTAGTCCTAGGTTTACAAAAGAGTTTTGTAAATGCTATTTTTGGCTCAGTGATTTTAGTGGAGAGTTTGGGAAAATCCTACTGGAAATTAGGTCGTGGTTTTTTCACCTTTTAAGCCAGGTGTTTTCCACGTAAAATACTTGTGTTCTTTACTTTCCGCATTTACTATTTCTGCAATAGTAGGTTAAGGAACACTTAGAAGAACCAGGTCCTTCGTTAAATAGCTTAAGCGAAAAATTGGTCACCACACAAATCACCCCCCTCTTGTGTGAAGTATAAACATC
>NW_017670374.1:412458-423959 GCF_001879085.1 Nicotiana attenuata | reverse complement strand
TAAATTATTGTGATTACTCAGGAGAGATTTACAGTAAATAGAGTGCTCATGATTGATAGAGGTATGTTGGTTAATTTATATGAAACATAACCGGAAGTGATTCCATCAATAGGGGAAATCATAGCCTTAGAACCTTCTCATAATTGTTTACAACTCAAGCATATTTAGTTTCAACTGTCTATTTACTTTCAGTCTTAGCTATTAGTAATACCATCAACTGTGATTTATAAAGTTTGGGGAAGTTGATTCTAGAGAATTGAGTACATCCAAAGAAAGTAATTGATAGGTTAATTCCCTGTGGGTTCGACTCTGGGCCTAATAACCCAGACTATATTTGCAACATCCGCGTGCCTTTTTATAAGGCATAGTTGGGCGTGATCAATGCAAAGTCGGAGGCTTGGACAATTTTGGTGAAGTCATATCGAAAAGTTGCTGACATAAAGAAGGAGAAACGGCAAGTGTTCAGGAGTTAATTTGAGTTGGCTCGTATGAGACCAACAGAGTCTGTCAAAGAATTTTTTTACAAGAATTAAAGAAATAGTCAATGGTCTAAGGACCATTAGAGAAGTATTGGAAGAAGTTAAAATAGTTGAAAAAATATTGCAGTCTCTAAGTTTAAAGTTTAGCAACAAGAAAGTTATTCATGAGGCTACCAAAGATCTTAGCACTCTCGGACATGATGATATAGAAGGTGAACTGGTGACATATGAGAGATCATTGAATTAACACAAAGATGAGACAATGGAGGATGCATCACAAGAAAAAGATGATCAACTAAACGAAAAAGAAGACACATCAAAGATGACGAAAATAAATCAAGAAGGCCAAAATTCAGAAACAGAGGAGAAAAGAAGAGAAGGTACATGTAATTTTTGTTGTAATAGAGATTCTATTGAATGCGAAGGGAAGTCAAATAATATTCAAATTGATCTGGCAAAAATTTCTCTGGTTGTTAAAAAGGAAGATTTGGTTGCAAGGGACGTTCGTCCAAAAGAGGTTGGTGTTTCACCTGAAAAGTTATTTGATAGTATTGAAGATGAATCTATTAACGAAAAAAGTAAGATGGTTCATCAAGAGAAAGTCTTTGATGATCTGCACAAGATTGAGGCAAAAATAGCTTGGGATCCAGAACTACAACACATAATTATAGATATTGAAGTTGAAATAAATTTTATACCATTGTTCGAGATTACATGTTTCTAGGAGTAAGGCGATATATCTATTGGTGGCATTACTCTACAACCTATAGAATGTTCAACTGGAGTTGAACGGGTATACAAGTCCAACTACAAGGCAACTGGAGAAGTAGATAATTTCAAAGTAAAGGAAAATTATATTGATGATATTTTGAAGGTATTTACCATGAGTAAAGACAAATCATATATGAGCTATATTCAAGAAAAATTGAAGTTGACTAAAGATGGCACTCGTGATTTTATTGATGCTACATATTTTAGAAAATTGGTGGAGAGTCTAAGGTGCTTGACTTCTACAAGGCTTGATGTTACTCATGGCATGATCAAGTTTGAAGATCTTGGTTAAGGGAGGCTATTGGAAATTAAACCAAGATTAATTAGTATTCCTAAGTTGTCTAGGATTTGGTTTTTACTAGTTTATTTAATTTATGTCTAATTAGGATTCACAACCAAAATTTATGTAGGAATAGGTTTACTAGATTCTAGTCAAATTTGGTTTTGTAGTATTATAAATAGGGGTGCTGTTACATATTTTTTTTATTATAGGGAGGTAGTTACGATGTAGAGAGATTCAAGAGTTTATGTGTTGTGGAAAAACATCCCACAAATTTCTCTCCCTAGTTTAATAAATTTCTTCTATATAGCTTTTGTTGAATTTTTCGGTTGTGCCTAAATTGTTCTTCGTGGTATTTCAATCCTTCAGTAACACACTCCAAATACTACAAACGATTAATAGAGTTTCTATTGCAAACTGAGAGCAATATTACAATAAAACTTAGGAAGAACTAGAAATGCATAAGAAGGTGATGGGAAACAGACTCTGACAGAGGAAATGGGGATGAGAGAAAAACATACGACACTGATACAAACTAGCCTACTCGTTCCACTACTATTCTGCTACTAATAATAACAACATTCTCTTGGCTACCATTAGTCTTTTGACACCCGTCCTTCTAGATTCTACACAAAGTCCTTCAGCAAAGTATTGGGCTGTTTGATTCGCTGACTCTTTCTCAGTTCTTTCCTCCTCGATGAAAGAGGGCAAAAAAGGTGTGTGGGAGAAAGAATTCTAAAAAGAGAGAAGATTTCGTCCACCAACCAGGACAGAGTGCGACCCCTAAGCAATTGGGGGTTCTCGCTCATTTCTTGGGAGTCCATTTCATCTGAAAACTTTTCATCTTCCATTAGCATAGCTAAATTAGAATAGGATGAATCAACCTCAGGAAAAGTAAGCCCTATTGCCTTGATTTAATTTGGCTTCCCTGCGCCCTGAATCAATCAAAAAGCTTATTGATTTGATTTATCCCATTTCATTTATTTGGGCGAGAGGGAGACTGTGAACTCAGTCCCAATGTTTTCATCCAGTGCATTAGCTTCCCCAAACTTAGGCCCAACATCTACTTGCTTGCTCACAATAATACCCCCCCCCCCCGAAAAGAAGAGAGATTGTTCGCGCCTGCAACGTGAACCCAGACACAGTTTCTGACCAAAGTGAGCCTCAGGGAAGTTCCTTTACCTCACTGTTTTTACACTTTGAAGCCATGGGGATCATTCTTTATTTTAAGTGTGGGGGACGTGGGGGGGTCTTCATTGTATTTTGTAATTGTAACAATTAATGTTTGGCTTTGATTGTTTTGGTTGTAGAATAGTAGTTCATAAGGTAAGTAGAAATAGTAAGTGACTTCGTCCCGACGACGGATCTCTTTCGACGGGGTTCTTGAGGATAAGTCGAAAAAAAAAATTGAGATATAGAGGACTCTTTCCTATGACGGATCCTTAGGACAAATTTTCTTGAGGAAGTAGTCTAGAAAAATCAAAAATAGATTTTTTTATTTTTTAGGTAGTGTTAGTAACTCCCCCTTGTGTTTTCTTGTGGCCATCGGTTCTTTTCCCAAGGGTTAGCTTGAAACGGGTAAGGTAAATCTTTTTAAGGTTAGGATTATATGGGCGACGAGCTTTAAATCAAGAAGAAAAAACCCTTAGCGCTTTTACACCTGAACACGAATTAGAGCTAGAGGTGAGCGCTTAGCTTCAAGGGTTGAATCTCATTTAGTGCCTTAAAACTTTATGTTGTACCTACTTGAACACTCAAAAGAGAATGTCCTTGAAAACTAATCTAGGAGTGAGTCATGTGCCAATGTGTGTGTGAGCTGTTACTGTATTTCCATGCTGTACATTTGATGCCTAGATACTTGCCCGGGGGTTGGTGTGTTAGCAAAGCGATAATAGTAATCTTATTCAGTTTTAGATACTGATATAGGCATTTTCTTTTGTTGAGTCCAGATAATTAAATAAACCCACCTGAATGCATTACATCTTAAGTTAACCCCGTTGACTCATAGCCGGTGATTTCTTTGGCAACCATCAAATGTGACCTTTAACCCCAATTGTTTGAATAGCCTTGCTGTTTGAACAAATTTTTCCATGCTTCACTAGAGCACTAGAATGGTCATTAAAAATATGCAAAATGCAGTTGGGTGGTGGTTTGGTTTTTGAAGTGGAACCATGGAAATAGAGAAAAGGTGCAAGAATGTGAAGCATGAAAGAGAAGCACCACGAAAAAAAAATTATAATATATTGTATAGTATTAATAAGTGTTAAGCTTGTTACAAATTGTACCTATGTAGGGATGTTTAAAAAATTATGGTGGAATGTTGGCTGACAAAACGATGATCTTGAAGTTTATTAATTGTATTAAAAGTCTTCTAGGGAGGCAGTCACCTATATCAAATATTCCCTACCCGTCCCTTAGGCCTACATTACAACCAAATAAGTCCATTGATCTTAGACTGATCGCTGGGCTCGATTAGTCTCGAGTACTACACATACGGGCAAGCTATGGTGCTATCTTTGTGGATGTGAATGTCCTTTTTTGAGAGTGAGCGAATTTCCCTGTCCTATTTTAGTTCCTAATGTAATCACCTATCATTATATATGGAATACTCTCATCTGTGTGATCTGAGGGCATGCGATTCCACAAAGGAAAAGTACGTCTTGACTCTTGTGTAGAGTGGTTTGAGTAAGTGCAAATGTTACGGGGTACGAAAGATTGATTCTTGAGGTAAAGTTTGTCCACGTAACTAGGTGTAACTTTTGTAAAAGTTCATGGTGTGAGTCGTTGAGGGGAAATCTTTAAGGGAAGGATTTTTATGGAGTGTGGTGAATTGCTTCGAGACTAGCAATAAAAGTGTGATGTGATAGTAGGGCTATATAGTTTGGATATTTACACCTTAATTCTCATGGCTTTGTTGTTGTTTATAAGGTTTAAATGCTAAACAAAATGCTTTAATAGTGTTATTTGGGTTTCGCAGGGAATAATTAATATGTGAGGTAAGCAACATAAAGCGTATTTGCATGCACAATAATGGTGAAGAAAATACCCACTCGAGAAGTACCGACACAAAGAGAAAGAAGAAATGACTGGCACACAAGACCCACCGCGAGAGAGACCGCGGTGGACCGCGGGTGCAGAGGCAGAGACAAAGTGAAGAAAAATAAATGACGGGGCAATGTTCACATCGGTCTCGACGACGGATGCTGCGGCCACGCACGCGATGAGGACTGTTTCACGTGTGTCTGAAAATGGGGGCCAAAGGTCAATTTCGGGGAAAACTTTTGTAAAAAACCCTTATAAGCTATAAAATCGCCCAAAATAGTCTAAAGCTTGTTTTTGAGATTACTTTGGAGGAAAAACAATGTGAGAGATCACCCAAAACATTCTATTATTTTATCTCTTTATGTTCTTGGCAAATTTTGCATTATGTGAAGTAATCTAGTAGTTTTATCCTACGTTGTTATGAGTAGCTTTAAATTCTTGTCTAGGTTTTGATGGAACCTATTGAAAGGATGAACTTCTTGATATGTTAATATAGATTGCCAGTTTAATCTCTATTTGTTTCAACTACGTGTTTGTTGTAGTTATATGCCAGATCCTCAAATTAGTGTACCTATTTACGTGTGCATAAATCGGGAGAGAGATATATTTGGTATAGTTTGTTTAACATCATCTCTCCCAAGTATAAGAGGGATCTATAACTGCGGGTTTAAAGGCAGGTTTAGGGAATAAACGAAGCTCTGGGTGAAAATTAATGTGAGCTATAATAAACCAAAAGCTAGCTAGCGTGTTATCTCGGTAGATTGCGTTTAATAAATTATGTGATTTACTCAGGAGAGATTTAACAGTAAAATTGAGTGCTCATGATTGATAGAGGTCAATGTGGTTAATTTATATGAAACATAACCGGAGTGATTCCTATCAATAGGGGAATCCAAGCCTTAGAACCTTCTCTAATTGTTTACAACTCAAGCATATTAGTTTTAACTGTTCTATTTACCATTTCAGTCTTAGCTATTAAGTAATACCATCAACTGTGATTTATGAAAGGTTTGGGGAAGTGATTCTAGAGAAATTGATACATCCAAAAGAAAGTATTGAAGTAATTTCCCTGTGGCGTTCGACTCTGGGCCTAATAACCCAGACTATATTGCAACATCCCGCGTGCTTTTTATAAGGCATAGTTGGGCTGTGATCAGAAAGTCGGAGGCTTGGACAATTTCTGGTGAAGTCATATCGAAAAGTTTGCTGAATAAAGAAGGAAAAGGCAAAGTGCTTCAAGGAGTTAATTTGAGTGGCTCGTATGAGACCAACAAGAGCTGTCAAAGAAATTTTTTACAAGCAATATTAAGAGAAATAGTCAATGGTCATAAGGACCATTAGAGAAGTATTGAGAAGATAATAAATAGTTGAAAAAATATGCAGTCTCTAGTTTAAAGTTTAGCAACAAGAAAGTTATTCATGAAGGCTAACCAAAGATTTAGCATCTCGGACATGATGATATAGGAAGGTTGAACTTGTGACATATGAGAGATCATTGAATTAACAACAAAGATGAGCAATGAGGATGCATCACAAGGAAAAAGATGATCAACAAACGAAAAAAGAAGACACTATCAAAGATGACGAAAAAAAATCAAGGAAGGCCAAAATTCAGAAACAGAGGAGAAAAGAAGAGATGTTACATGTAATTTTTGCTTGTAATAGAGATTCTAATTGAATATGCGAAGGAAGTCAAAAAATATCAAATTGATCTGGCAAAAATTTCTCTGTTGTTAAAAAGTGGAAGATTTGTTGCAGAGGACGTTCGTCCAAAAGGGTTGGTGTTTACCTGAAAAAGTTTATTGATAGTATTGAAGATGAATCTATTAAACGGAAAAAAGAAGATGATTCATCAAGAAGAAGTCTCTGATTGATTGCACAAGATTAGGTGAAATATGCTTTGGGGATCTCAGACCTACACACATGATTATAGATGTTGAAAGTTGAATAAATTTTGTGCCATTGTTCGAGATTACATGTTTTCAAGAGCAAGATGGAAAATATCTATTAATGGGCATTTTCTCTACAACCTATAGAATGCCAATTGGATGTTGAGTCTGGTGTACGAGACCAACCACAAGGCAATAAGAGAAGTAGATGATTTCAAAAGTAAAGGAAAAAATTGTTGATGATATTTGAAGGAATTTACCAAGGTTATATCCAAACAATATGACCAATAATGAGAGAAATTGAAGTTAACTAAAGATGATACCCATGATTTTGCTTGATGCTACATATTTTAGGAAATTTGGGTGGAGAGTTGTAAGAAGTACTTGACTTCTACAAGGCTTTTGATGTTACTCAGATGTGGCAATGACCAAGTTTGAAGATCTTGGTTTAAGGGAGGCGTTGGAAATTAAACGCAAGATGTAATTTAATATCCCTAAAGTTGTCTAGGATTTTTGGTATTTACTAGTGTTGGCCCAAGAAAGGTTAGTTTTGAAGACACAAAGGAAACTCAGATATTGGAATCAGGTTCATCCAGTAGAGCACGGATATGGATAAATTTAAGCATGTGAGATGCACGTTGAAGAGAATAAACCTAAACTTGACAGAAGTGATATCTCCTGATCCCTGAACGAAAAGGTGCATATGGATAAGGAGAAAGACTCCTTACTCAAATGAGAACACGGTTTTAAGGAAAGGGAAGGAGTTAGAGGTTGATATAAACTAGAAACTCTTCCACCAAGGAAGAGTACATCAGACTCTCTAGTCAATCTCTATTTACTAAACTCTATAAATATCAGTGTTGTACTCTTTTACAGTAACGACATAAGCCAAAAGTTAAACATGAATTGAGAGCAAAAATAGCAAAAGCAATTTTGTGCAAATCAGTATCGTGTTGATTTCAAGCGTGCAAAACTAAAGCTACTTGAATCAGATAGAAGCAACCAATTCCAAGTGTCGTCTTTTATTTAGTTCAAATTGTAGTAAGGTGTTTTCATATTGCACCTTCACGTGTTATCTAGAATAGCAATTTATTTAAGGTACTAGAGTTTTCAACGTTAGAGTTAACTTGAAATTGTCGCAATAGTTGAGGCTGTGTGCTACAAAGGATTAAGTTAGTCCCTAGGTTTACAAAGAGTTTTTGTAAATTGCTATTTTTTTGGCCAAGTTAATTTTAGTTGGAGACGGTTGGAAATCCTACTGGAAATTAGGGTCTGTGGTTTTTTCACCTTTTAAGCCAGGTTTTCACCACGTAAAATACTTGTGTTCTTTACTTTCCGCATTTACTATTTCTGCAAATAGTAGGTAAGGAAACACTTAGAAGAACCAGGTCCTTCGTTCAAATAGCTTAAGCGAAAAAGAATTGGTACACCACAAATCACCCCCTCTTGTGTGAAGCTATAAAACATCAATTGGATCAGAGCCAGGTATCCTGAAGAGGCTAACACCCTTAGAACCAGGATCAAGATGGATGCACCACCTGGGAACTGGAAGGACAATCTACTGTAAGGCTCCACTCTTTAATGGCCCATACTACTACCCTGTGGAAAACCAGGATAAGATATCAACAATCATTGGAGAGGATTATGAGGCTATGGGGACATTATTACTATGCGTCCCTGGATTACTCTGAAGAAGAATGCAGAAGGAGTAGATTGCCAAAAACAAGAGCTGACTGCAATGTGAGACTTGAGGAATGAGAAAGAATGCTAAGGCCCAAGAAAATGGCTTGTGTGTTGGACTAGGTCAGGACGAGTATAGTAAGTTCAAAAGTTGTACCACTGCCAATGAAATTTGGGACACTTCTGCCAAGGGCTCCGAGGAACTCCTCAAGTGAAGAGAATCAAGAGGAACACTGCTGTATTCTCATATAGAACAATTTTACCATGAAGGAAGAGAAACCATCCAAGAGATGGTTATTACAAGGTATCACAAACACTAAACAAATGAACTTAAGTCCTTGGAAGGATATCCTTGAAGAAGACAAAAGTTGAGAAAATTTTGACAAGGGTTTCTGCCAGTCACTTGGGAAGCAAATCACCGCTATTCAGGAGTTCAAAGAATATTCCCAACTCTCAGTTGGACGAGCCATTGGGAAATCTCACTGCCTATGAACTTCAGAAGTGCAAAACATGAAGAGATGATTCACCAAGAAGGAAATGAGTGATTACAAGGATTTCAAGAAGTAATATAATGAGGACACAAAGGGTCTTCCAAGAGGTGTAACTTACAACAAACCAAGGGTCCTTAGAAACAGACCAACGATGGGCTGCTACAAATGTCGGCAAGACTGACCACATCATCAAAAAACTTTCCTCAGTGGAAAATTGAATGGAAGAAGGAAGAAAGGGATGAACAAAGAAATAGGACAGCAGGAACAGGTTCATCCGGAAAGAACAAAGGATCAACATAGCTATGGTTGCTTGGCTTGGAAGAAGCTCAGAAGACAGATTCAGAGATGAATGATGGAGTGAAGCAGCACCTTATGCAATTGGAGATCTGATGATGAGGAGATCAGAGGTAAGTGTGAATTTCATCTGCAAAAGACAAAATTAAGCCTTTCTATCTTAAAGAAAGTCTAATCTGAGTTAACTTATCTAGTTTAATTGATGAATCTAGGGTCATAAACAAGGTGAAAAGAAAACAACTATCTAAGAATGTGTTAATCTTGAAAGGCAAGCGCAAAAATCTGAACTAGGGCTAGTGAAAAGTGATAGTAAAAATGTTGAGTGAAGAACCATGTCTTGAACTTGACACCAGTATGCTGAACTTAGATCCGAAAATTTTAAAAACTGAAATTAGAAACAGGAAGAAAGAAAGCTATCACTCCACATAATCAACCTTTAAAGAAGAAATCTAGGAAAAAAATGAAAGATAGAGTTGTACAAAAGAGATGAGCAGATAAAAGTCCTAAAAGAAGATCTAGGGCAAGGTTAAGCGCATGAGCTAGACAAACTTAAAGTGGGATAACGTCTCTGATGCACAGTTCATGGCTTACAAGAACCCAGAGTAGCAAATAAAAGAGGACTTTGCTACGGGACCCCTAACACCTAATGTGGGATCCCAAAAGCAAGTAATATCAAACTTCCTGAGAACATATTAAATTCTGCCACTCTGTGGTAAGAATGTTAACTACCAAAAGTTGAATGTACTTGCAAAAAGAAAAAGGCTGTCAACAGAATAAAACAATTTGTTCAAGAGAAAAAGGTCAGCCGGGGATGGTCTAAAAAGAACTTAATTCACCATTTTGTCTAATAGAAAGGGACCTAATAGTTTCGGTCTAAGACCTAAACCCCTGATTTTCCTTTTGGCAGGTCCAAAGTGAAGGGGAAGCAGCCAAATAATGATACAAATGGATGTGGCTTCTCTAAGCACATGATAGAAGTAAGAACCAGTTCTTTCACTTGAGGACATCAAATGAGGTAATGTTCTCCTTTGAATGGAAAGCATGGTGAAATCATTGGGTTGGAAAGGTAGTAAGACAGACTCACACTCCATTGAGAATGTCAGTGATGGATGGCTTGAAAATATGCCTAATCAGTGTATCACAAACTTGTGCAGAGGCAAACTTGGTAGCATTCACACTACCAAATGTTTTGTGATAAATTTACCACTGACAAGAATTCATTTTGCAGGGTAAAAGAGTAAACAATATATCAACATGTAGGATCTGTCCACTCCTTTCAGAAAATGAACCACTTGCTTAAGTGTGTTGGACAATGATCCCCTGCTTTGAACAAGCAGACTTAGGACATGCAAGTTCTAAGTCAACTCAATAATTAGTCTCCAAGGACCTGGTGATAGGACTGCACCTAACACAAGTTTTAAGGAGAAAAAGTTTGGTAGGCTGTGGAAGGGGGAAGCGAAGTAGATCCTCTTTTTAAATGCAAGAAAGTGGGTAAGCACGACACAGATCGACTGGAACTGGTGCCATATGGATCTCTGTGGTCCAATGAGAACATTAGTAGAGGTGATTAAAAAAAATATGTGGATGGTTCTTGTTGATGATTTACTCTAGATTTACTTGGATTGTTTTTAAATCTAAGAATGAAGCCATTTGACCAACGTTTGCTTCTTTTGTGTAGAAAAACTCAAAAAAAAAAGGTAATCAACTTTGCATCAATTAGGTCTGATCATGGAACTTGAATTTGACAATGCTAAGTTTGCTGAATTTTGTGAATGAGCATGGCTTATAAGATCATATAATTTTTCTGCCTCTAGAACTCCACTAAACAAATGGGAGGTAGTTTAAAAAAGAAAGAATAGGACACTTTTGAAGATATGGGCTAGGACAATGCTTCTTTCTAGTAAACTGCCTATGGGCAGAAGCTGTAAACACGCATGTTACATCTACAGGTGCATGACTAGACCTATTGTAGAGAAGACTCCCTATGAGTTACTTAAAGGGAAAACCAAATATATCCCATCTTAAGGCATTTGGATGAAAGTGCTTTGTGCACAAAAATGGAAGGACTCCCTAGGAAAGTTTGATCCTAGAAGTGATGAGGGATATTCTTAGGATATTCTTCACACAAGAAAGCCTTATAAAGTATACAACAAAAGAACTATGTGTGTAGAAGAAAGTGTACATGTAAGTTTTGATGAAACTAATATTCTTTCTAAGAGACAGGAACAGGAGATGAAGCTACTGGGCTTGTAAAAAAGTTTAAATGAAATCTCAGCCCAAGCTGAAGCTGCACCAGAAGAAAGGAACAGGTTCTTCCATCCAGGGCAACCCTGACAGTAGGGCTGGGCATATATTCGGGTAAAACCGATAACCGTAGCGTTAATTGTTTATTGGGTTTATCGTATCGGGTTATTGGGTTAACGGTTCGGTAACGGTTAGAATTTTTCACTATTTGGGTATCGGTTTGGGCCTCGGGTTTGCCAATTTTGTTAATGGGTAACCGATACCCAATAAGATTAATAAAATTATGACTATACCCTTAAGTATATACATATGTTATGGCTTCAGTTCATTC